>NW_027143701.1:0-50659 GCF_026170545.1 Melanerpes formicivorus
TCCCTACCTTATTCCTGTGCTGAGATACAGGCTGCTCCAACCTGCTGTAAAATGCTTGATTTCGAGAGTGAGCGAAACTAATGAAAACATTGTTGGGGGTAAAACCTAAAGGGAAAGACCTAGCACCAAATACAATTTGCCATCTGATCTAACTTCTGGAGGCAGTCAAAATGAGTATTTGAATTCTTCCCTACCTTATTCCTGTGCTGAGATACAGGCTGCTCCAACCTGCTGTAAAATGCTTGATTTCGAGAGTGAGTGAAACTAATGAAAACATTGTTGGGGTAAAACCTAAAGGGAAAGACCTAGCACCAAATCCAATTTGCCATCTGATCTAACTTCTGGAGGCAGTCAAAATGATCCTTAGAATTCTTCCCTCCCTTATTCCTGTGCTGAGATACAGGCTGCTCCAACCTGCTGTAAAATGCTTGATTTCGAGAGTGAGCGAAACTAATGAAAACATTGTTGGGGTAAAACCTAAAGGGAAAGGCCTAGCACCAAATCCAATTTGCCATCTGATCTAACTTCTGGAGGCAGTCAAAATGATCCTTAGAATTCTTCCCTACCTTATTCCTGTGCTGAGATACAGGCTGCTCCAACCTGCTGTAAAATGCTTGATTTCGAGAGTGAGCGAAACTAATGAAAACATTGTTGGGGTAAAACCTAAAGGGAAAGACCTAGCACCAAATACAATTTGCCATCTGATCTAACTTCTGGAGGCAGTCAAAATGAGTATTTGAATTCTTCCCCTACCTTATTCCTGTGCTGAGATACAGGCTGCTCCAACCTGCTGTAAAATGCTTGATTTCGAGAGTGAGCGAAACTAATGAAATATTGTTGGGGTAAAACCTAAAGGGAAAGGCCTAGCACCAAATTCCGTTGGCCATCTGATATAACTTCTGGAGGCAGTCAAAATGATCCTTAGAATTCTTTCCTACCTTTTTCCTGTGCTGAGATACAGGCTGCTCCAACCTGCTGTAAAATGCTTGATTTCGAGAGTGAGCGAAACTAATGAAAACATTGTTGGGGTAAAACCTAAAGGGAAAGACCTAGCACCAAATTGCATTGGCCATCTGATCTAACTTCTGGAGGCAGTCAAAATGAGTATTTGAATTCTTCCCTACCTTATTCCTGTGCTGAGATACAGGCTGCTCCAACCTGCTGTAAAATGCTTGATTTCGAGAGTGAGCGAAACTAATGAAAACATTGTTGGGGTAAAACCTAAAGGGAAAGACCTAGCACCACATACAATTTGCCATCTGATCTAACTTCTGGAGGCAGTCAAAATGAGTATTTGAATTCTTCCCTACCTTATTCCTGTGCTGAGATACAGGCTGCTCCAACCTGCTGTAAAATGCTTGATTTCGAGAGTGAGCGAAACTAATGAAAACATTGTTGGGGTAAAACCTAAAGGGAAAGACCTAGCACCAAATACAATTTGCCATCTGATCTAACTTCTGGAGGCAGTCAAAATGATCCTTAGAATTCTTCCCTACCTTATTCCTGTGCTGAGATACAGGCTGCTCCAACCTGCTGTAAAATGCTTGATTTCGAGAGTGAGCGAAACTAATGAAAACATTGTTGGGGTAAAACCTAAAGGGAAAGGCCTAGCACCAAATTGCATTGGCCATCTGATCTAACTTCTGGAGGCAGTCAAAATGAGTATTTGAATTCTTCCCTACCTTATTCCTGTGCTGTGATACAGGCTGCTCCAACCTGCTGTAAAATGCTTGATTTCGAGAGTGATCGCCACTAATGAAAACATTGTTGGGGTAAAACCTAAAGGGAAAGACCTAGCACCAAATACAATTTGCCATCTGATCTAACTTCTGGAGGCAGTCAAAATGAGTATTTGAATTCTTCCCTACCTTATTCCTGTGCTGAGATACAGGCTGCTCCAACCTGCTGTAAAATGCTTGATTTCGAGAGTGAGCGAAACTAATGAAAACATTGTTGGGGTAAAACCTAAAGGGAAAGACCTAGCACCAAATACAATTTGCCATCTGATGTAACTTCTGGAGGCAGTCAAAATGATCCTTAGAATTCTTCCCTACCTTATTCCTGTGCTGAGATACAGGCTGCTCCAACCTGCTGTAAAATGCTTGATTTCGAGAGTGAGCGAAACTAATGAAAACATTGTTGGGGGTAAAACCTAAAGGGAAAGACCTAGCACCAAATTGCATTGGCCATCTGATCTAACGTCTGGAGGCAGTCAAAATGATCCTTAGAATTCTTCCCTCCCTTATTCCTGTGCTGAGATACAGGCTGCTCCAACCTGCTGTAAAATGCTTGATTTCGAGAGTGAGCGAAACTAATGAAAACATTGTTGGGGTAAAACCTAAAGGGAAAGACCTAGCACCAAATACAATTTGCCATCTGATCTAACTTCTGGAGGCAGTCAAAATGAGTATTTGAATTCTTCCCTCCCTTATTCCTGTGCTGAGATACAGGCTGCTCCAACCTGCTGTAAAATGCTTGATTTCGAGAGTGAGCGAAACTAATGAAAACATTGTTGGGGTAAAACCTAAAGGGAAAGACCTAGCACCAAATACAATTTGCCATCTGATCTAACTTCTGGAGGCAGTCAAAATGAGTATTTGAATTCTTCCCTCCCTTATTCCTGTGCTGAGATACAGGCTGCTCCAACCTGCTGTAAAATGCTTGATTTCGAGAGTGAGCGAAACTAATGAAAACATTGTTGGGGTAAAACCTAAAGGGAAAGACCTAGCACCAAATTGAATTGGCCATCTGATCTAACTTCTGGAGGCAGTCAAAATGATCCTTAGAATTCTTCCCTACCTTATTCCTGTGCTGAGATACAGGCTGCTCCAACCTGCTGTAAAATCCTTGATTTCGAGAGTGAGCGAAACTAATGAAAGCATTGTTGGGGTAAAACCTAAAGGGAAAGGCCTAGCACCAAATTGCTTTGGCCATCTGATCTAACTTCTGGAGGCAGTCAAAATGATCCTTAGAATTCTTCCCTACCTTATTCCTGTGCTGAGATACAGGCTGCTCCAACCTGCTGTAAAATGCTTGATTTCGAGAGTGAGCGAAACTAATGAAAACATTGTTGGGGTAAAACCTAAAGGGAAAGGCCTAGCACCAAATACAATTTCCCATCTCATCTAACTTCTGGAGGCAGTCAAAATGAGTATTTGAATTCTTCCCTACCTTATTCCTGTGCTGAGATACAGGCTGCTCCAACCTGCTGTAAAATGCTTGATTTCGAGAGTGAGCGAAACTAATGAAAACATTGTTGGGGTAAAACCTAAAGGGAAAGACCTAGCACCAAATACAATTTGCCATCTGATCTAACTTCTGGAGGCAGTCAAAATGAGTATTTGAATTCTTCCCTCCCTTATTCCTGTGCTGAGATACAGGCTGCTCCAACCTGCTGTAAAATGCTTGATTTCGAGAGTGAGCGAAACTAATGAAAACATTGTTGCGGTAAAACCTAAAGGGAAAGGCCTAGCACCAAATTGCATTGGCCATCTGATCTAACTTCTGGAGGCAGTCAAAATGAGTATTTGAATTCTTCCCTACCTTATTCCTGTGCTGAGATACAGGCTGCTCCAACCTGCTGTAAAATGCTTGATTTCGAGAGTGATCGAAACTAATGAAAACATTGTTGGGGTAAAACCTAAAGGGAAAGACCTAGCACCAAATACAATTTGCCATCTGATCTAACTTCTGGAGGCAGTCAAAATGAGTATTTGAATTCTTCCCTACCTTATTCCTGTGCTGAGATACAGGCTGCTCCAACCTGCTGTAAAATGCTTGATTTCGAGAGTGATCGCCACTAATGAAAACATTGTTGGGGTAAAACCTAAAGGGAAAGACCTAGCACCAAATACAATTTGCCATCTGATCTAACTTCTGGAGGCAGTCAAAATGAGTATTTGAATTCTTCCCTACCTTATTCCTGTGCTGAGATACAGGCTGCTCCAACCTGCTGTAAAATGCTTGATTTCGAGAGTGAGCGAAAACTAATGAAAACATTGTTGGGGTAAAACCTAAAGGGAAAGACCTAGCACCAAATACAATTTGCCATCTGATCTAACTTCTGGAGGCAGTCAAAATGAGTATTTGAATTCTTCCCTACCTTATTCCTGTGCTGAGATACAGGCTGCTCCAACCTGCTGTAAAATGCTTGATTTCGAGAGTGAGCGAAACTAATGAAAACATTGTTGGGGTAAAACCTAAAGGGAAAGACCTAGCACCAAATTGAATTGGCCATCTGATCTAACTTCTGGAGGCAGTCAAAATGATCCTTAGAATTCTTCCCTACCTTATTCCTGTGCTGAGATACAGGCTGCTCCAACCTGCTGTAAAATCCTTGATTTCGAGAGTGAGCGAAACTAATGAAAACATTGTTGGGGTAAAACCTAAAGGGAAAGGCCTAGCACCAAATTGCTTTGGCCATCTGATCTAACTTCTGGAGGCAGTCAAAATGATCCTTAGAATTCTTCCCTACCTTATTCCTGTGCTGAGATACAGGCTGCTCCAACCTGCTGTAAAATGCTTGATTTCGAGAGTGAGCGAAACTAATGAAAACATTGTTGGGGTAAAACCTAAAGGGAAAGGCCTAGCACCAAATTCCGTTGGCCATCTGATCTAACTTCTGGAGGCAGTCAAAATGATCCTTAGAATTCTTCCCTACCTTATTCCTGTGCTGAGATACAGGCTGCTCCAACCTGCTGTAAAATGCTTGATTTCGAGAGTGGACGAAACTAATGAAAACATTGTTGGGGTAAAACCTAAAGGGAAAGACCTAGCACCAAATCCAATTTGCCATCTGATCTAACTTCTGGAGGCAGTCAAAATGATCCTTAGAATTCTTCCCTACCTTATTCCTGTGCCGAGATACAGGCTGCTCCAACCTGCTGTAAAATGCTTGATTTCGAGAGTGAGCGAAACTAATGAAAACATTGTTGGGGTAAAACCTAAAGGGAAAGACCTAGCACCAAATACAATTTGCCATCTGATCTAACTTCTGGAGGCAGTCAAAATGAGTATTTGAATTCTTCCCTACCTTATTCCTGTGCTGAGATACAGGCTGCTCCAACCTGCTGTAAAATGCTTGATTTCGAGAGTGAGTGAAACTAATGAAAACATTGTTGGGGTAAAACCTAAAGGGAAAGACCTAGCACCAAATCCAATTTGCCATCTGATCTAACTTCTGGAGGCAGTCAAAATGAGTATTTGAATTCTTCCCTCCCTTATTCCTGTGCTGAGATACAGGCTGCTCCAACCTGCTGTAAAATGCTTGATTTCGAGAGTGAGCGAAAACTAATGAAAACATTGTTGGGGTAAAACCTAAAGGGAAAGGCCTAGCACCAAAATCCAATTTGCCATCTGATCTAACTTCTGGAGGCAGTCAAAATGATCCTTAGAATTCTTCCCTACCTTATTCCTGTGCTGAGATACAGGCTGCTCCAACCTGCTGTAAAATGCTTGATTTCGAGAGTGAGCGAAACTAATGAAAACATTGTTGGGGTAAAACCTAAAGGGAAAGACCTAGCACCAAATACAATTTGCCATCTGATCTAACTTCTGGAGGCAGTCAAAATGAGTATTTGAATTCTTCCCTACCTTATTCCTGTGCTGAGATACAGGCTGCTCCAACCTGCTGTAAAATGCTTGATTTCGAGAGTGAGCGAAACTAATGAAATATTGTTGGGGTAAAACCTAAAGGGAAAGGCCTAGCACCAAATTCCGTTGGCCATCTGATCTAACTTCTGGAGGCAGTCAAAATGATCCTTAGAATTCTTCCCTACCTTATTCCTGTGCTGAGATACAGGCTGCTCCAACCTGCTGTAAAATGCTTGATTTCGAGAGTGAGCGAAACTAATGAAAACATTGTTGGGGTAAAACCTAAAGGGAAAGACCTAGCACCAAATTGCATTGGCCATCTGATCTAACTTCTGGAGGCAGTCAAAATGAGTATTTGAATTCTTCCCTACCTTATTCCTGTGCTGAGATACAGGCTGCTCCAACCTGCTGTAAAATGCTTGATTTCGAGAGTGAGCGAAACTAATGAAAACATTGTTGGGGGTAAAACCTAAAGGGAAAGACCTAGCACCAAATACAATTTGCCATCTGATCTAACTTCTGGAGGCAGTCAAAATGATCCTTAGAATTCTTCCCTACCTTATTCCTGTGCTGAGATACAGGCTGCTCCAACCTGCTGTAAAATGCTTGATTTCGAGAGTGAGCGAAACTAATGAAAACATTGTTGGGGTAAAACCTAAAGGGAAAGACCTAGCACCAAATACAATTTGCCATCTGATCTAACTTCTGGAGGCAGTCAAAATGATCCTTAGAATTCTTCCCTACCTTATTCCTGTGCTGAGATACAGGCTGCTCCAACCTGCTGTAAAATGCTTGATTTCGAGAGTGATCGAAACTAATGAAAACATTGTTGGGGTAAAACCTAAAGGGAAAGACCTAGCACCAAATACAATTTGCCATCTGATCTAACTTCTGGAGGCAGTCAAAATGAGTATTTGAATTCTTCCCTACCTTATTCCTGTGCTGAGATACAGGCTGCTCCAACCTGCTGTAAAATGCTTGATTTCGAGAGTGAGCGAAACTAATGAAAACATTGTTGGGGTAAAACCTAAAGGGAAAGACCTAGCACCAAATACAATTTGCCATCTGATCTAACTTCTGGAGGCAGTCAAAATGAGTATTTGAATTCTTCCCTCCCTTATTCCTGTGCTGAGATACAGGCTGCTCCAACCTGCTGTAAAATCCTTGATTTCGAGAGTGAGCGAAACTAATGAAAACATTGTTGGGGTAAAACCTAAAGGGAAAGGCCTAGCACCAAATTGCATTGGCCATCTGATCTAACTTCTGGAGGCAGTCAAAATGAGTATTTGAATTCTTCCCTACCTTATTCCTGTGCTGAGATACAGGCTGCTCCAACCTGCTGTAAAATGCTTGATTTCGAGAGTGAGCGAAACTAATGAAAACATTGTTGGGGTAAAACCTAAAGGGAAAGACCTAGCACCAAATACAATTTGCCATCTGATCTAACTTCTGGAGGCAGTCAAAATGAGTATTTGAATTCTTCCCTACCTTATTCCTGTGCTGAGATACAGGCTGCTCCAACCTGCTGTAAAATGCTTGATTTCGAGAGTGATCGCCACTAATGAAAACATTGTTGGGGTAAAACCTAAAGGGAAAAGACCTAGCACCAAATACAATTTCCCATCTGATCTAACTTCTGGAGGCAGTCAAAATGAGTATTTGAATTCTTCCCTACCTTATTCCTGTGCTGAGATACAGGCTGCTCCAACCTGCTGTAAAATGCTTGATTTCGAGAGTGAGCGAAACTAATGAAAACATTGTTGGGGTAAAACCTAAAGGGAAAGACCTAGCACCAAATCCAATTTGCCATCTGATCTAACTTCTGGAGGCAGTCAAAATGATCCTTAGAATTCTTCCCTACCTTATTCCTGTGCCGAGATACAGGCTGCTCCAACCTGCTGTAAAATGCTTGATTTCGAGAGTGAGCGAAACTAATGAAAACATTGTTGGGGTAAAACCTAAAGGGAAAGACCTAGCACCAAATACAATTTGCCATCTGATCTAACTTCTGGAGGCAGTCAAAATGAGTATTTGAATTCTTCCCTACCTTATTCCTGTGCTGAGATACAGGCTGCTCCAACCTGCTGTAAAATGCTTGATTTCGAGAGTGAGTGAAACTAATGAAAACATTGTTGGGGTAAAACCTAAAGGGAAAGACCTAGCACCAAATCCAATTTGCCATCTGATCTAACTTCTGGAGGCAGTCAAAATGAGTATTTGAATTCTTCCCTCCCTTATTCCTGTGCTGAGATACAGGCTGCTCCAACCTGCTGTAAAATGCTTGATTTCGAGAGTGAGCGAAACTAATGAAAACATTGTTGGGGTAAAACCTAAAGGGAAAGGCCTAGCACCAAATCCAATTTGCCATCTGATCTAACTTCTGGAGGCAGTCAAAATGATCCTTAGAATTCTTCCCTACCTTATTCCTGTGCTGAGATACAGGCTGCTCCAACCTGCTGTAAAATGCTTGATTTCGAGAGTGAGCGAAACTAATGAAAACATTGTTGGGGTAAAACCTAAAGGGAAAGACCTAGCACCAAATACAATTTGCCATCTGATCTAACTTCTGGAGGCAGTCAAAATGAGTATTTGAATTCTTCCCTACCTTATTCCTGTGCTGAGATACAGGCTGCTCCAACCTGCTGTAAAATGCTTGATTTCGAGAGTGAGCGAAACTAATGAAATATTGTTGGGGTAAAACCTAAAGGGAAAGGCCTAGCACCAAATTCCGTTGGCCATCTGATCTAACTTCTGGAGGCAGTCAAAATGATCCTTAGAATTCTTCCCTACCTTATTCCTGTGCTGAGATACAGGCTGCTCCAACCTGCTGTAAAATGCTTGATTTCGAGAGTGAGCGAAACTAATGAAAACATTGTTGGGGTAAAACCTAAAGGGAAAGACCTAGCACCAAATTGCATTGGCCATCTGATCTAACTTCTGGAGGCAGTCAAAATGAGTATTTGAATTCTTCCCTACCTTATTCCTGTGCTGAGATACAGGCTGCTCCAACCTGCTGTAAAATGCTTGATTTCGAGAGTGAGCGAAACTAATGAAAACATTGTTGGGGTAAAACCTAAAGGGAAAGACCTAGCACCACATACAATTTGCCATCTGATCTAACTTCTGGAGGCAGTCAAAATGATCCTTAGAATTCTTCCCTACCTTATTCCTGTGCTGAGATACAGGCTGCTCCAACCTGCTGTAAAATGCTTGATTTCGAGAGTGAGCGAAACTAATGAAAACATTGTTGGGGTAAAACCTAAAGGGAAAGACCTAGCACCAAATACAATTTGCCATCTGATCTAACTTCTGGAGGCAGTCAAAATGATCCTTAGAATTCTTCCCTACCTTATTCCTGTGCTGAGATACAGGCTGCTCCAACCTGCTGTAAAAATGCTTGATTTCGAGAGTGAGCGAAACTAATGAAAACATTGTTGGGGTAAAACCTAAAGGGAAAGGCCTAGCACCAAATTGCATTGGCCATCTGATCTAACTTCTGGAGGCAGTCAAAATGAGTATTTGAATTCTTCCCTACCTTATTCCTGTGCTGAGATACAGGCTGCTCCAACCTGCTGTAAAATGCTTGATTTCGAGAGTGAGCGAAACTAATGAAAACATTGTTGGGGTAAAACCTAAAGGGAAAGGCCTAGCACCAAATTTCGCTAGCCATCTGATCTAACTTCTGGAGGCAGTCAAAATGATCCTGAGAATTCTTCCCTACCTTATTCCTGTGCTGAGATACAGGCTGCTCCAACCTGCTGTAAAATGCTTGATTTCGAGAGTGAGCGAAACTAATGAAAACATTGTTGGGGTAAAACCTAAAGGGAAAGACCTAGCACCAAATACAATTTGCCATCTGATCTAACTTCTGGAGGCAGTCAAAATGATCCTTAGAATTCTTCCCTACCTTATTCCTGTGCTGAGATACAGGCTGCTCCAACCTGCTGTAAAATGCTTGATTTCGAGAGTGATCGAAACTAATGAAAACATTGTTGGGGTAAAACCTAAAGGGAAAGACCTAGCACCAAATACAATTTGCCATCTGATCTAACTTCTGGAGGCAGTCAAAATGAGTATTTGAATTCTTCCCTACCTTATTCCTGTGCTGAGATACAGGCTGCTCCAACCTGCTGTAAAATGCTTGATTTCGAGAGTGAGCGAAACTAATGAAAACATTGTTGGGGTAAAACCTAAAGGGAAAGACCTAGCACCAAATACAATTTGCCATCTGATCTAACTTCTGGAGGCAGTCAAAATGAGTATTTGAATTCTTCCCTCCCTTATTCCTGTGCTGAGATACAGGCTGCTCCAACCTGCTGTAAAATCCTTGATTTCGAGAGTGAGCGAAACTAATGAAAACATTGTTGGGGTAAAACCTAAAGGGGAAAGGCCTAGCACCAAATTGCATTGGCCATCTGATCTAACTTCTGGAGGCAGTCAAAATGAGTATTTGAATTCTTCCCTACCTTATTCCTGTGCTGAGATACAGGCTGCTCCAACCTGCTGTAAAATGCTTGATTTCGAGAGTGAGCGAAACTAATGAAAACATTGTTGGGGTAAAACCTAAAGGGAAAGACCTAGCACCAAATACAATTTGCCATCTGATCTAACTTCTGGAGGCAGTCAAAATGAGTATTTGAATTCTTCCCTACCTTATTCCTGTGCTGAGATACAGGCTGCTCCAACCTGCTGTAAAATGCTTGATTTCGAGAGTGATCGCCACTAATGAAAACATTGTTGGGGTAAAAACCTAAAGGGAAAGACCTAGCACCAAATACAATTTCCCATCTGATCTAACTTCTGGAGGCAGTCAAAATGAGTATTTGAATTCTTCCCTACCTTATTCCTGTGCTGAGATACAGGCTGCTCCAACCTGCTGTAAAATGCTTGATTTCGAGAGTGAGCGAAACTAATGAAAACATTGTTGGGGTAAAACCTAAAGGGAAAGACCTAGCACCAAATACAATTTGCCATCTGATCTAACTTCTGGAGGCAGTCAAAATGAGTATTTGAATTCTTCCCTACCTTATTCCTGTGCTGAGATACAGGCTGCTCCAACCTGCTGTAAAATGCTTGATTTCGAGAGTGAGCGAAACTAATGAAAACATTGTTGGGGTAAAACCTAAAGGGAAAGGCCTAGCACCAAATTGCATTGGCCATCTGATCTAACTTCTGGAGGCAGTCAAAATGAGTATTTGAATTCTTCCCTACCTTATTCCTGTGCTGAGATACAGGCTGCTCCAACCTGCTGTAAAATGCTTGATTTCGAGAGTGAGCGAAACTAATGAAAACATTGTTGGGGTAAAACCTAAAGGGAAAGACCTAGCACCAAATACAATTTGCCATCTGATCTAACTTCTGGAGGCAGTCAAAATGATCCTTAGAATTCTTCCCTACCTTATTCCTGTGCTGAGATACAGGCTGCTCCAACCTGCTGTAAAATGCTTGATTTCGAGAGCGAGCGAAACTAATGAAAACATTGTTGGGGTAAAACCTAAAGGGAAAGACCTAGCACCAAATACAATTTGCCATCTGATCTAACTTCTGGAGGCAGTCAAAATGAGTATTTGAATTCTTCCCTACCTTATTCCTGTGCTGAGATACAGGCTGCTCCAACCTGCTGTAAAATGCTTGATTTCGAGAGTGAGCGAAACTAATGAAAACATTGTTGGGGTAAAACCTAAAGGGAAAGACCTAGCACCAAATCCAATTTGCCATCTGATCTAACTTCTGGAGGCAGTCAAAATGAGTATTTGAATTCTTCCCTACCTTATTCCTGTGCTGAGATACAGGCTGCTCCAACCTGCTGTAAAATGCTTGATTTCGAGAGTGAGCGAAACTAATGAAAACATTGTTGGGGTAAAACCTAAAGGGAAAGGCCTAGCACCAAATTGCATTGGCCATCTGATCTAACTTCTGGAGGCAGTCAAAATGATCCTTAGAATTCTTCCCTACCTTATTCCTGTGCTGAGATACAGGCTGCTCCAACCTGCTGTAAAATGCTTGATTTCGAGAGTGAGCGAAACTAATGAAAACATTGTTGGGGTAAAACCTAAAGGGAAAGGCCTAGCACCAAATTCCGTTGGCCATCTGATCTAACTTCTGGAGGCAGTCAAAATGATCCTTAGAATTCTTCCCTACCTTATTCCTGTGCTGAGATACAGGGCTGCTCCAACCTGCTGTAAAATGCTTGATTTCGAGAGTGAGCGAAACTAATGAAAACATTGTTGGGGTAAAACCTAAAGGGAAAGACCTAGCACCAAATACAATTTACCATCTGATCTAACTTCTGGAGGCAGTCAAAATGAGTATTTGAATTCTTCCCTACCTTATTCCTGTGCTGAGATACAGGCTGCTCCAACCTGCTGTAAAATGCTTGATTACGAGAGTGAGCGAAACTAATGAAAACATTGTTGGGGTAAAACCTAAAGGGAAAGACCTAGCACCAAATCCAATTTGCCATCTGATCTAACTTCTGGAGGCAGTCAAAATGAGTATTTGAATTCTTCCCTACCTTATTCCTGTGCTGAGATACAGGCTGCTCCAACCTGCTGTAAAATGCTTGATTTCGAGAGTGAGCGAAACTAATGAAAACATTGTTGGGGTAAAACCTAAAGGGAAAGACCTAGCACCAAATCCAATTTGCCATCTGATCTAACTTCTGGAGGCAGTCAAAATGATCCTTAGAATTCTTCCCTACCTTATTCCTGTGCTGAGATACAGGCTGCTCCAACCTGCTGTAAAATGCTTGATTTCGAGAGTGAGCGAAACTAATGAAAACATTGTTGGGGTAAAACCTAAAGGGAAAGACCTAGCACCAAATACAATTTGCCATCTGATCTAACTTCTGGAGGCAGTCAAAATGAGTATTTGAATTCTTCCCTACCTTATTCCTGTGCTGAGATACAGGCTGCTCCAACCTGCTGTAAAATGCTTGATTTCGAGAGTGAGCGAAACTAATGAAAACATTGTTGGGGTAAAACCTAAAGGGAAAGGCCTAGCACCAAATTTCGCTAGCCATCTGATCTAACTTCTGGAGGCAGTCAAAATGATCCTGAGAATTCTTCCCTCCCTTATTCCTGTGCTGAGATACAGGCTGCTCCAACCTGCTGTAAAATGCTTGATTTCGAGAGTGAGCGAAACTAATGAAAACATTGTTGGGGTAAAACCTAAAGGGAAAGACCTAGCACCAAATACAATTTGCCATCTGATCTAACTTCTGGAGGCAGTCAAAATGAGTATTTGAATTCTTCCCTACCTTATTCCTGTGCTGAGATACAGGCTGCTCCAACCTGCTGTAAAATGCTTGATTTCGAGAGTGAGCGAAACTAATGAAAACATTGTTGGGGTAAAACCTAAAGGGAAAGACCTAGCACCAAATACAATTTGCCATCTGATCTAACTTCTGGAGGCAGTCAAAATGAGTATTTGAATTCTTCCCTACCTTATTCCTGTGCTGAGATACAGGCTGCTCCAACCTGCTGTAAAATGCTTGATTTCGAGAGTGAGCGAAACTAATGAAAACATTGTTGGGGTAAAACCTAAAGGGAAAGACCTAGCACCAAATTGCATTGGCCATCTGATCTAACTTCTGGAGGCAGTCAAAATGAGTATTTGAATTCTTCCCTACCTTATTCCTGTGCTGAGATACAGGCTGCTCCAACCTGCTGTAAAATGCTTGATTTCGAGAGTGAGCGAAACTAATGAAAACATTGTTGGGGTAAAACCTAAAGGGAAAGGCCTAGCACCAAATTCCGTTGGCCATCTGATCTAACTTCTGGAGGCAGTCAAAATGATCCTTATAATTCTTCCCTACCTTATTCCTGTGCTGAGATACAGGCTGCTCCAACCTGCTGTAAAATGCTTGATTTCGAGAGTGAGCGAAACTAATGAAAACATTGTTGGGGTAAAACCTAAAGGGAAAGACCTAGCACCAAATACAATTTGCCATCTGATCTAACTTCTGGAGGCAGTCAAAATGAGTATTTGAATTCTTCCCTACCTTATTCCTGTGCTGAGATACAGGCTGCTCCAACCTGCTGTAAAATGCTTGATTTCGAGAGTGAGCGAAACTAATGAAAACATTGTTGGGGTAAAACCTAAAGGGAAAGGCCTAGCACCAAATTGCATTGGCCATCTGATCTAACTTCTGGAGGCAGTCAAAATGAGTATTTGAATTCTTCCCTACCTTATTCCTGTGCTGAGATACAGGCTGCTCCAACCTGCTGTAAAATGCTTGATTTCGAGAGTGAGCGAAACTAATGAAAACATTGTTGGGGTAAAACCTAAAGGGAAAGACCTAGCACCAAATACAATTTGCCATCTGATTTAACTTCTGGAGGCAGTCAAAATGATCCTTAGAATTCTTCCCTACCTTATTCCTGTGCTGAGATACAGGCTGCTCCAACCTGCTGTAAAATGCTTGATTTCGAGAGTGAGCGAAACTAATGAAAACATTGTTGGGGTAAAACCTAAAGGGAAAGACCTAGCACCAAATACAATTTGCCATCTGATCTAACTTCTGGAGGCAGTCAAAATGAGTATTTGAATTCTTCCCTACCTTATTCCTGTGCTGAGATACAGGCTGCTCCAACCTGCTGTAAAATGCTTGATTTCGAGAGTGAGCGAAACTAATGAAAACATTGTTGGGGTAAAACCTAAAGGGAAAGACCTAGCACCAAATCCAATTTGCCATCTGATCTAACTTCTGGAGGCAGTCAAAATGAGTATTTGAATTCTTCCCTCCCTTATTCCTGTGCTGAGATACAGGCTGCTCCAACCTGCTGTAAAATCCTTGATTTCGAGAGTGAGCGAAACTAATGAAAACATTGTTGGGGTAAAACCTAAAGGGAAAGGCCTAGCACCAAATTGCATTGGCCATCTGATCTAACTTCTGGAGGCAGTCAAAATGAGTATTTGAATTCTTCCCTACCTTATTCCTGTGCTGAGATACAGGCCGCTCCAACCTGCTGTAAAATGCTTGATTTCGAGAGTGAGCGAAACTAATGAAAACATTGTTGGGGTAAAACCTAAAGGGAAAGACCTAGCACCAAATACAATTTGCCATCTGATCTAACTTCTGGAGGCAGTCAAAATGAGTATTTGAATTCTTCCCTACCTTATTCCTGTGCTGAGATACAGGCTGCTCCAAACTGCTGTAAAATGCTTGATTTCGAGAGTGAGCGAAACTAATGAAAACATTGTTGGGGTAAAACCTAAAGGGAAAGACCTAGCACCAAATTGAATTGGCCATCTGAACTAACTTCTGGAGGCAGTCAAAATGATCCTTAGAATTCTTCCCTACCTTATTCCTGTGCTGAGATACAGGCTGCTCCAACCTGCTGTAAAATGCTTGATTTCGAGAGTGAGCGAAACTAATGAAAACATTGTTGGGGTAAAACCTAAAGGGAAAGGCCTAGCACCAAATTGCTTTGGCCATCTGATCTAACTTCTGGAGGCAGTCAAAATGATCCTTAGAATTCTTCCCTACCTTATTCCTGTGCTGAGATACAGGCTGCTCCAACCTGCTGTAAAATGCTTGATTTCGAAATTGAGCGAAACTAATGAAAACATTGTTGGGGTAAAACCTAAAGGGAAAGGCCTAGCACCAAATTCTGTTGGCCATCTGATCTAACTTCTGGAGGCAGTCAAAATGAGCCTTAGAATTCTTCCCTACCTTATTCCTGTGCTGAGATACAGGCTGCTCCAACCTGCTGTAAAATGCTTGATTTCGAGAGTGAGCGAAACTAATGAAAACATTGTTGGGGTAAAACCTAAAGGGAAAGACCTAGCACCAAATACAATTTGCCATCTGATCTAACTTCTGGAGGCAGTCAAAATGATCCTTAGAATTCTTCCCTACCTTATTCCTGTGCTGAGATACAGGCTGCTCCAACCTGCTGTAAAATGCTTGATTTCGAGAGTGAGCGAAACTAATGAAAACATTGTTGGGGTAAAACCTAAAGGGAAAGACCTAGCACCAAATACAATTTGCCATCTGATCTAACTTCTGGAGGCAGTCAAAATGAGTATTTGAATTCTTCCCTCCCTTATTCCTGTGCTGAGATACAGGCTGCTCCAACCTGCTGTAAAATGCTTGATTTCGAGAATGAGCGAAACTAATGAAAACATTGTTGGGGTAAAACCTAAAGGGAAAGGCCTAGCACCAAATACAATTTGCCATCTGATCTAACTTCTGGAGGCAGTCAAAATGATCCTTAGAATTCTTCCCTACCTTATTCCTGTGCTGAGATACAGGCTGCTCCAACCTGCTGTAAAATGCTTGATTTCGAGAGTGAGCGAAACTAATGAAATATTGTTGGGGTAAAACCTAAAGGGAAAGGCCTAGCACCAAATTCCGTTGGCCATCTGATCTAACTTCTGGAGGCAGTCAAAATGATCCTTAGAATTCTTCCCTACCTTTTTCCTGTGCTGAGATACAGGCTGCTCCAACCTGCTGTAAAATGCTTGATTTCGAGAGTGAGCGAAACTAATGAAAACATTGTTGGGGTAAAACCTAAAGGGAAAGACCTAGCACCAAATCCAATTTGCCATCTGATCTAACTTCTGGAGGCAGTCAAAATGATCCTTAGAATTCTTCCCTACCTTATTCCTGTGCTGAGATACAGGCTGCTCCAACCTGCTGTAAAATGCTTGATTTCGAGAGTGAGCGAAACTAATGAAAACATTGTTGGGGTAAAACCTAAAGGGAAAGACCTAGCACCAAATCCAATTTGCCATCTGATCTAACTTCTGGAGGCAGTCAAAATGATCCTTAGAATTCTTCCCTACCTTATTCCTGTGCTGAGATACAGGCTGCTCCAACCTGCTGTAAAATGCTTGATTTCGAGAGTGAGCGAAACTAATGAAAACATTGTTGGGGTAAAACCTAAAGGGAAAGGCCTAGCACCAAATTGCATTGGCCATCTGATCTAACTTCTGGAGGCAGTCAAAATGAGTATTTGAATTCTTCCCTACCTTATTCCTGTGCTGAGATACAGGCTGCTCCAACCTGCTGTAAAATGCTTGATTTCGAGAGTGAGCGAAACTAATGAAAACATTGCTGGGGTAAAACCTAAAGGGAAAGACCTAAAACCAAATTGCATTGGCCATCTGATCTAACTTCTGGAGGCAGTCAAAATGATCCTTAGACTTCTTCCCTACCTTATTCCTGTGCTGAGATACAGGCTGCTCCAACCTGCTGTAAAATGCTTGATTTCGAGAGTGAGCGAAACTAATGAAAACATTGTTGGGGTAAAACCTAAAGGGAAAGACCTAGCACCAAATACAATTTGCCATCTGATCTAACTTCTGGAGGCAGTCAAAATGATCCTTAGAATTCTTCCCTACCTTATTCCTGTGCTGAGATACAGGCTGCTCCAACCTGCTGTAAAATGCTTGATTTCGAGAGTGAGCGAAACTAATGAAAACATTGTTGGGGTAAAACCTAAAGGGAAAGACCTAGCACCAAATACAATTTGCCATCTGATCTAACTTCTGGAGGCAGTCAAAATGAGTATTTGAATTCTTCCCTACCTTATTCCTGTGCTGAGATACAGGCTGCTCCAACCTGCTGTAAAATGCTTGATTTCGAGAGTGAGCGAAACTAATGAAAACATTGTTGGGGTAAAACCTAAAGGGGAAGGCCTAGCACCAAATTCCATTGGCCATCTGATCTAACGTCTGGAGGCAGTCAAAATGATCCTTAGAATTCTTCCCTACCTTATTCCTGTGCTGAGATACAGGCTGCTCCAACCTGCTGTAAAATGCTTGATTTCGAGAGTGAGCGAAACTAATGAAAACATTGTTGGGGTAAAACCTAAAGGGAAAGACCTAGCACCAAATACAACTTGCCATCTGATCTAACTTCTGGAGGCAGTCAAAATGATCCTTAGAATTCTTCCCTACCTTATTCCTGTGCTGAGATACAGGCTGCTCCAACCTGCTGTAAAATGCTTGATTTCGAGAGTGAGCGAAACTAATGAAAACATTGTTGGGGTAAAACCTAAAGGGAAAGACCTAGCACCAAATACAATTTGCCATCTGATCTAACTTCTGGAGGCAGTCAAAATGATCCTTAGAATTCTTCCCTACCTTATTCCTGTGCTGAGATACAGGCTGCTCCAACCTGCTGTAAAATGCTTGATTTCGAGAGTGAGCGAAACTAATGAAAACATTGTTGGGGTAAAACCTAAAGGGAAAGGCCTAGCACCAAATTGCATTGGCCATCTGATCTAACTTCTGGAGGCAGTCAAAATGATCCTTAGAATTCTTCCCTACCTTATTCCTGTGCTGAGATACAGGCTGCTCCAACCTGCTGTAAAATGCTTGATTTCGAGAGTGATCGAAACTAATGGAAACATTGTTGGGGTAAAACCTAAAGGGAAAGACCTAGCACCAAATACAATTTGCCATCTGATCTAACTTCTGGAGGCAGTCAAAATGATCCTTAGAATTCTTCCCTACCTTATTCCTGTGCTGAGATACAGGCTGCTCCAACCTGCTGTAAAATGCTTGATTTCGAGAGTGAGCGAAACTAATGAAAACATTGTTGGGGTAAAACCTAAAGGGAAAGACCTAGCACCAAATACAATTTGCCATCTGATCTAACTTCTGGAGGCAGTCAAAATGAGTATTTGAATTCTTCCCTACCTTATTCCTGTGCTGAGATACAGGCTGCTCCAACCTGCTGTAAAATGCTTCATTTCGAGAGTGAGCGAAACTAATGAAAACATTGTTGGGGTAAAACCTAAAGGGAAAGACCTAGCACCAAATACAATTTGCCATCTGATCTAACTTCTGGAGGCAGTCAAAATGAGTATTTGAATTCTTCCCTACCTTATTCCTGTGCTGAGATACAGGCTGCTCCAACCTGCTGTAAAATGCTTGATTTCGAGAGTGAGCGAAACTAATGAAAACATTGTTGGGGTAAAACCTAAAGGGAAAGGCCTAGCACCAAATTGCATTGGCCATCTGATCTAACTTCTGGAGGCAGTCAAAATGAGTATTTGAATTCTTCCCTACCTTATTCCTGTGCTGAGATACAGGCTGCTCCAACCTGCTGTAAAATGCTTGATTTCGAGAGTGAGCGAAACTAATGAAAACATTGTTGGGGTAAAACCTAAAGGGAAAGACCTAGCACCAAATACAATTTGCCATCTGATCTAACTTCTGGAGGCAGTCAAAATGATCCTTAGAATTCTTCCCTACCTTATTCCTGTGCTGAGATACAGGCTGCTCCAACCTGCTGTAAAATGCTTGATTTCGAGAGCGAGCGAAACTAATGAAAACATTGTTGGGGTAAAACCTAAAGGGAAAGACCTAGCACCAAATCCAATTTGCCATCTGATCTAACTTCTGGAGGCAGTCAAAATGATCCTTAGAATTCTTCCCTACCTTATTCCTGTGCTGAGATACAGGCTGCTCCAACCTGCTGTAAAATGCTTGATTTCGAGAGTGAGCGAAACTAATGAAAACATTGTTGGGGTAAAACCTAAAGGGAAAGACCTAGCACCAAATCCAATTTGCCATCTGATCTAACTTCTGGAGGCAGTCAAAATGAGTATTTGAATTCTTCCCTACCTTATTCCTGTGCTGAGATACAGGCTGCTCCAACCTGCTGTAAAATGCTTGATTTCGAGAGTGAGCGAAACTAATGAAAACATTGTTGGGGTAAAACCTAAAGGGAAAGGCCTAGCACCAAATTGCATTGGCCATCTGATCTAACTTCTGGAGGCAGTCAAAATGAGTATTTGAATTCTTCCCTACCTTATTCCTGTGCTGAGATACAGGCTGCTCCAACCTGCTGTAAAATGCTTGATTTCGAGAGTGAGCGAAACTAATGAAAACATTGTTGGGGTAAAACCTAAAGGGAAAGACCTAGCACCAAATCCAATTTGCCATCTGATCTAACTTCTGGAGGCAGTCAAAATGATCCTTAGAATTCTTCTCTACCTTATTCCTGTGCTGAGATACAGGCTGCTCCAACCTGCTGTAAAATGCTTGATTTCGAGAGTGAGCGAAACTAATGAAAACATTGTTGGGGTAAAACCTAAAGGGAAAGACCTAGCACCAAATCCAATTTGCCATCTGATCTAACTTCTGGAGGCAGTCAAAATGATCCTTAGAATTCTTCCCTACCTTATTCCTGTGCTGAGATACAGGCTGCTCCAACCTGCTGTAAAATGCTTGATTTCGAGAGTGAGCGAAACTAATGAAAACATTGTTGGGGTAAAACCTAAAGGGAAAGACCTAGCACCAAATACAATTTGCCATCTGATCTAACTTCTGGAGGCAGTCAAAATGATCCTTAGAATTCTTCCCTACCTTATTCCTGTGCTGAGATACAGGCTGCTCCAACCTGCTGTAAAATGCTTGATTTCAAGAGTGAGCGAAACTAATAAAAACATTGTTGGGGTAAAACCTAAAGGGAAAGACCTAGCACCAAACACAATTTGCCATCTGATCTAACTTCTGGAGGCAGTCAAAATGAGTATTTGAATTCTTCCCTACCTTATTCCTGTGCTGAGATACAGGCTGCTCCAACCTGCTGTAAAATGCTTGATTTCGAGAGTGAGCGAAACTAATGAAAACATTGTTGGGGTAAAACCTAAAGGGAAAGGCCTAGCACCAAATTGCATTGGCCATCTGATCTAACTTCTGGAGGCAGTCAAAATGAGTATTTGAATTCTTCCCTACCTTATTCCTGTGCTGAGATACAGGCTGCTCCAACCTGCTGTAAAATGCTTGATTTCGAGAGTGAGCGAAACTAATGAAAACATTGTTGGGGTAAAACCTAAAGGGAAAGACCTAGCACCAAATACAATTTGCCATCTGATCTAACTTCTGGAGGCAGTCAAAATGATCCTTAGAATTCTTCCCTACCTTATTCCTGTGCTGAGATACAGGCTGCTCCAACCTGCTGTAAAATGCTTGATTTCGAGAGTGAGCGAAACTAATGAAAACATTGTTGGGGTAAAACCTAAAGGGAAAGACCTAGCACCAAATCCAATTTGCCATCTGATCTAACTTCTGGAGGCAGTCAAAATGATCCTTAGAATTCTTCCCTACCTTATTCCTGTGCTGAGATACAGGCTGCTCCAACCTGCTGTAAAATGCTTGATTTCGAGAGTGAGCGAAACTAATGAAAACATTGTTGGGGTAAAACCTAAAGGGAAAGACCTAGCACCAAATACAATTTGCCATCTGATCTAAATTCTGGAGGCAGTCAAAATGAGTATTTGAATTCTTCCCTACCTTATTCCTGTGCTGAGATACAGGCTGCTCCAACCTGCTGTAAAATGCTTGATTTCGAGAGTGAGCGAAACTAATGAAAACATTGTTGGGGTAAAACCTAAAGGGAAAGGCCTAGCACCAAATTGCATTGGCCATCTGATCTAACTTCTGGAGGCAGTCAAAATGAGTATTTGAATTCTTCCCTACCTTATTCCTGTGCTGAGATACAGGCTGCTCCAACCTGCTGTAAAATGCTTGATTTCGAGAGTGAGCGAAACTAATGAAAACATTGTTGGGGTAAAACCTAAAGGGAAAGACCTAGCACCAAATCCAATTTGCCATCTGATCTAACTTCTGGAGGCAGTCAAAATGATCCTTAGAATTCTTCTCTACCTTATTCCTGTGCTGAGATACAGGCTGCTCCAACCTGCTGTAAAATGCTTGATTTCGAGAGTGAGCGAAACTAATGAAAACATTGTTGGGGTAAAACCTAAAGGGAAAGACCTAGCACCAAATCCAATTTGCCATCTGATCTAACTTCTGGAGGCAGTCAAAATGAGTATTTGAATTCTTCCCTACCTTATTCCTGTGCTGAGATACAGGCTGCTCCAACCTGCTGTAAAATGCTTGATTTCGAGAGTGAGCGAAACTAATGAAAACATTGTTGGGGTAAAACCTAAAGGGAAAGACCTAGCACCAAATACAATTTGCCATCTGATCTAACTTCTGGAGGCAGTCAAAATGAGTATTTGAATTCTTCCCTACCTTATTCCTGTGCTGAGATACAGGCTGCTCCAACCTGCTGTAAAATGCTTGATTTCGAGAGTGAGCGAAACTAATGAAAACATTGTTGGGGTAAAACCTAAAGGGAAAGACCTAGCACCAAATCCAATTTGCCATCTGATCTAACTTCTAGAGGCAGTCAAAATGAGTATTTGAATTCTTCCCTCCCTTATTCCTGTGCTGAGATACAGGCTGCTCCAACCTGCTGTAAAATCCTTGATTTCGAGAGTGAGCGAAACTAATGAAAACATTGTTGGGGTAAAACCTAAAGGGAAAGGCCTAGCTCCAAATTGCATTGGCCATCTGATCTAACTTCTGGAGGCAGTCAAAATGAGTATTTGAATTCTTCCCTACCTTATTCCTGTGCTGAGATACAGGCTGCTCCAACCTGCTGTAAAATGCTTGATTTCGAGAGTGATCGAAACTGATGAAAACATTGTTGGGGTAAAACCTAAAGGGAAAGACCTAGCACCAAATACAATTTGCCATCTGATCTAACTTCTGGAGGCAGTCAAAATGAGTATTTGAATTCTTCCCTACCTTATTCCTGTGCTGAGATACAGGCTGCTCCAACCTGCTGTAAAATGCTTGATTTCGAGAGTGATCGCCACTAATGAAAACATTGTTGGGGTAAAACCTAAAGGGAAAGACCTAGCACCAAATCCAATTTGCCATCTGATCTAACTTCTGGAGGCAGTCAAAATGAGTATTTGAATTCTTCCCTACCTTATTCCTGTGCTGAGATACAGGCTGCTCCAACCTGCTGTAAAATGCTTGATTTCGAGAGTGAGCGAAACTAATGAAAACATTGTTGGGGTAAAACCTAAAGGGAAAGACCTAGCACCAAATACAATTTGCCATCTGATCTAACTTCTGGAGGCAGTCAAAATGATCCTTAGAATTCTTCCCTACCTTATTCCTGTGCTGAGATACAGGCTGCTCCAACCTGCTGTAAAATGCTTGATTTCGAGAGCGAGCGAAACTAATGAAAACATTGTTGGGGTAAAACCTAAAGGGAAAGACCTAGCACCAAATACAATTTGCCATCTGATCTAACTTCTGGAGGCAGTCAAAATGAGTATTTGAATTCTTCCCTACCTTATTCCTGTGCTGAGATACAGGCTGCTCCAAACTGCTGTAAAATGCTTGATTTCGAGAGTGAGCGAAACTAATGAAAACATTTTTGGGGTAAAACCTAAAGGGAAAGACCTAGCACCAAATACAATTTGCCATCTGATCTAACTTCTGGAGGCAGTCAAAATGAGTATTTGAATTCTTCCCTACCTTATTCCTGTGCTGAGATACAGGCTGCTCCAACCTGCTGTAAAATGCTTGATTTCGAGAGTGAGCGAAACTAATGAAAACATTGTTGGGGTAAAACCTAAAGGGAAAGACCTAGCGCCAAATTGAATTGGCCATCTGAACTAACTTCTGGAGGCAGTCAAAATGATCCTTAGAATTCTTCCCTACCTTATTCCTGTGCTGAGATACAGGCTGCTCCAACCTGCTATAAAATCCTTGATTTCGAGAGTGAGCGAAACTAATGAAAACATTGTTGGGGTAAAACCTAAAGGGAAAGGCCTAGCACCAAATTCCTTTGGCCATCTGATCTAACTTCTGGAGGCAGTCAAAATGATCCTTAGAATTCTTCCCTACCTTATTCCTGTGCTGAGATACAGGCTGCTCCAACCTGCTGTAAAATGCTTGATTTCGAAATTGAGCGAAACTAATGAAAACATTGTTGGGGTAAAACCTAAAGGGAAAGGCCTAGCACCAAATTCCGTTGGCCATCTGATCTAACTTCTGGAGGCAGTCAAAATGATCCTTAGAATTCTTCCCTACCTTATTCCTGTGCTGAGATACAGGCTGCTCCAACCTGCTGTAAAATGCTTGATTTCGAGAGTGAGCGAAACTAATGAAAACATTGTTGGGATAAAACCTAAAGGGAAAGACCTAGCACCAAATCCAATTTGCCATCTGATCTAACTTCTGGAGGCAGTCAAAATGATCCTTAGAATTCTTCCCTACCTTATTCCTGTGCTGAGATACAGGCTGCTCCAACCTGCTGTAAAATGCTTGATTTCGAGAGCGAGCGAAACTAATGAAAACATTGTTGGGGTAAAACCTAAAGGGAAAGACCTAGCACCAAATACAATTTGCCATCTGATCTAACTTCTGGAGGCAGTCAAAATGAGTATTTGAATTCTTCCCTACCTTATTCCTGTGCTGAGATACAGGCTGCTCCAAACTGCTGTAAAATGCTTGATTTCGAGAGTGAGCGAAACTAATGAAAACATTGTTGGGGTAAAACCTAAAGGGAAAGACCTAGCACCAAATACAATTTGCCATCTGATCTAACTTCTGGAGGCAGTCAAAATGAGTATTTGAATTCTTCCCTACCTTATTCCTGTGCTGAGATACAGGCTGCTCCAACCTGCTGTAAAATGCTTGATTTCGAGAGTGAGCGAAACTAATGAAAACATTGTTGGGGTGAAACCTAAAGGGAAAGACCTAGCGCCAAATTGAATTGGCCATCTGAACTAACTTCTGGAGGCAGTCAAAATGATCCTTAGAATTCTTCCCTACCTTATTCCTGTGCTGAGATACAGGCTGCTCCAACCTGCTATAAAATGCTTGATTTCGAGAGTGAGCGAAACTAATGAAAACATTGTTGGGGTAAAACCTAAAGGGAAAGGCCTAGCACCAAATTCCTTTGGCCATGTGATCTAACTTCTGGAGGCAGTCAAAATGATCCTTAGAATTCTTCCCTACCTTTTTCCTGTGCTGAGATACAGGCTGCTCCAACCTGCTGTAAAATGCTTGATTTCGAGAGTGAGCGAAACTAATGAAAACATTGTTGGGGTAAAACCTAAAGGGAAAGGCCTAGCACCAAATTCCGTTGGCCATCTGATCTAACTTCTGGAGGCAGTCAAAATGATCCTTAGAATTCTTCCCTACCTTTTTCCTGTGCTGAGATACAGGCTGCTCCAACCTGCTGTAAAATGCTTGATTTCGAGAGTGAGCGAAACTAATGAAAACATTGTTGGGGTAAAACCTAAAGGGAAAGACCTAGCACCAAATACAATTTGCCATCTGATCTAACTTCTGGAGGCAGTCAAAATGATCCTTAGAATTCTTCCCTACCTTATTCCTGTGCTGAGATACAGGCTGCTCCAACCTGCTGTAAAATGCTTGATTTCGAGAGTGAGCGAAACTAATGAAAACATTGTTGGGGTAAAACCTAAAGGGAAAGACCTAGCACCAAATCCAATTTGCCATCTGATCTAACTTCTGGAGGCAGTCAAAATGATCCTTAGAATTCTTCCCTACCTTATTCCTGTGCTGAGATACAGGCTGCTCCAACCTGCTGTAAAATGCTTGATTTCGAGAGTGAGCGAAACTAATGAAAACATTGTTGGGGTAAAACCTAAAGGGAAAGGCCTAGCACCAAATCCAATTTGCCATCTGATCTAACTTCTGGAGGCAGTCAAAATGAGTATTTGAATTCTTCCCTACCTTATTCCTGTGCTGAGATACAAGCTGCTCCAACCTGCTGTAAAATGCTTGATTTCGAGAGTGAGCGAAACTAATGAAAACATTGCTGGGGTAAAACCTAAAGGGAAAGACCTAAAACCAAATTGCATTGGCCATCTGATCTAACTTCTGGAGGCAGTCAAAATGATCCTTAGAATTCTTCCCTACCTTATTCCTGTGCTGAGATACAGGCTGCTCCAACCTGCTGTAAAATGCTTGATTTCGAGAGTGAGCGAAACTAATGAAAACATTGTTGGGGTAAAACCTAAAGGGAAAGACCTAGCACCAAATACAATTTGCCATCTGATCTAACTTCTGGAGGCAGTCAAAATGATCCTTAGAATTCTTCCCTACCTTATTCCTGTGCTGAGATACAGGCTGCTCCAACCTGCTGTAAAATGCTTGATTTCGAGAGTGAGCGAAACTAATGAAAACATTGTTGGGGTAAAACCTAAAGGGAAAGGCCTAGCACCAAATTGCATTGGACATCTGATCTAACTTCTGGAGGCAGTCAAAATGATCCTTAGAATTCTTCCCTACCTTATTCCTGTGCTGAGATACAGGCTGCTCCAACCTGCTGTAAAATGCTTGATTTCGAGAGCGATCGAAACTAATGGAAACATTGTTGGGGTAAAACCTAAAGGGAAAGACCTAGCACCAAATACAATTTGCCATCTGATCTAACTTCTGGAGGCAGTCAAAATGGTCCTTAGAATTCTTCCCTACCTTATTCCTGTGCTGAGATACAGGCTGCTCCAACCTGCTGTAAAATGCTTGATTTCGAGAGTGAGCGAAACTAATGAAAACATTGTTGGGGTAAAACCTAAAGGGAAAGACCTAGCACCAAATACAATTTGCCATCTGATCTAACTTCTGGAGGCAGTCAAAATGAGTATTTGAATTCTTCCCTACCTTATTCCTGTGCTGAGATACAGGCTGCTCCAACCTGCTGTAAAATGCTTGATTTCGAGAGTGAGCGAAACTAATGAAAACATTGTTGGGGTAAAACCTAAAGGGAAAGACCTAGCACCAAATACAATTTGCCATCTGATCTAACTTCTGGAGGCAGTCAAAATGAGTATTTGAATTCTTCCCTACCTTATTCCTGTGCTGAGATACAGGCTGCTCCAACCTGCTGTAAAATGCTTGATTTCGAGAGTGAGCGAAACTAATGAAAACATTGTTGGGGTAAAACCTAAAGGGAAAGGCCTAGCACCAAATTGCATTGGCCATCTGATCTAACTTCTGGAGGCAGTCAAAATGAGTATTTGAATTCTTCCCTACCTTATTCCTGTGCTGAGATACAGGCTGCTCCAACCTGCTGTAAAATGCTTGATTTCGAGAGCGAGCGAAACTAATGAAAACATTGTTGGGGTAAAACCTAAAGGGAAAGACCTAGCACCAAATCCAATTTGCCATCTGATCTAACTTCTGGAGGCAGTCAAAATGATCCTTAGAATTCTTCCCTACCTTATTCCTGTGCTGAGATACAGGCTGCTCCAACCTGCTGTAAAATGCTTGATTTCGAGAGTGAGCGAAACTAATGAAAACATTGTTGGGGTAAAACCTAAAGGGAAAGACCTAGCACCAAATACAATTTGCCATCTGATCTAACTTCTGGAGGCAGTCAGAATGAGTATTTGAATTCTTCCCTACCTTATTCCTGTGCTGAGATACAGGCTGCTCCAACCTGCTGTAAAATGCTTGATTTCGAGAGTGAGCGAAACTAATGAAAACATTGTTGGGGTAAAACCTAAAGGGAAAGACCTAGCACCAAATACAATTTGCCATCTGATCTAACTTCTGGAGGCAGTCAAAATGAGTATTTGAATTCTTCCCTACCTTATTCCTGTGCTGAGATACAGGCTGCTCCAACCTGCTGTAAAATGCTTGATTTCGAGAGTGAGCGAAACTAATGAAAACATTGTTGGGGTAAAACCTAAAGGGAAAGGCCTAGCACCAAATTGCATTGGCCATCTGATCTAACTTCTGGAGGCAGTCAAAATGAGTATTTGAATTCTTCCCTACCTTATTCCTGTGCTGAGATACAGGCTGCTCCAACCTGCTGTAAAATGCTTGATTTCGAGAGTGAGCGAAACTAATGAAAACATTGTTGGGGTAAAACCTAAAGGGAAAGACCTAGCACCAAATCCAATTTGCCATCTGATCTAACTTCTGGAGGCAGTCAAAATGAGTATTTGAATTCTTCCCTCCCTTATTCCTGTGCTGAGATACAGGCTGCTCCAACCTGCTGTAAAATCCTTGATTTCGAGAGTGAGCGAAACTAATGAAAACATTGTTGGGGTAAAACCTAAAGGGAAAGGCCTAGCACCAAATTGCATTGGCCATCTGATCTAACTTCTGGAGGCAGTCAAAATGAGTATTTGAATTCTTCCCTACCTTATTCCTGTGCTGAGATACAGGCTGCTCCAACCTGCTGTAAAATGCTTGATTTCGAGAGTGATCGAAACTAATGAAAACATTGTTGGGGTAAAACCTAAAGGGAAAGACCTAGCACCAAATACAATTTGCCATCTGATCTAACTTCTGGAGGCAGTCAAAATGAGTATTTGAATTCTTCCCTACCTTATTCCTGTGCTGAGATACAGGCTGCTCCAACCTGCTGTAAAATGCTTGATTTCGAGAGTGAGCGAAACTAATGAAAACATTGTTGGGGTAAAACCTAAAGGGAAAGACCTAGCACCAAATACAATTTGCCATCTGATCTAACTTCTGGAGGCAGTCAAAATGAGTATTTGAATTCTTCCCTACCTTATTCCTGTGCTGAGATACAGGCTGCTCCAACCTGCTGTAAAATGCTTGATTTCGAGAGTGAGCGAAACTAATGAAAACATTGTTGGGGTAAAACCTAAAGGGAAAGACCTAGCACCAAATACAATTTGCCATCTGATCTAACTTCTGGAGGCAGTCAAAATGAGTATTTGAATTCTTCCCTACCTTATTCCTGTGCTGAGATACAGGCTGCTCCAACCTGCTGTAAAATGCTTGATTTCGAGAGTGAGCGAAACTAATGAAAATATTGTTGGGGTAAAACCTAAAGGGAAAGGCCTAGCACCAAATTGCATTGGCCATCTGATCTAACTTCTGGAGGCAGTCAAAATGAGTATTTGAATTCTTCCCTACCTTATTCCTGTGCTGAGATACAGGCTGCTCCAACCTGCTGTAAAATGCTTGATTTCGAGAGTGAGCGAAACTAATGAAAACATTGTTGGGGTAAAACCTAAAGGGAAAGACCTAGCACCAAATACAATTTGCCATCTGATCTAACTTCTGGAGGCAGTCAAAATGATCCTTAGAATTCTTCCCTACCTTATTCCTGTGCTGAGATACAGGCTGCTCCAACCTGCTGTAAAATGCTTGATTTCGAGAGCGAGCGAAACTAATGAAAACATTGTTGGGGTAAAACCTAAAGGGAAAGACCTAGCACCAAATACAATTTGCCATCTGATCTAACTTCTGGAGGCAGTCAAAATGAGTATTTGAATTCTTCCCTACCTTATTCCTGTGCTGAGATACAGGCTGCTCCAACCTGCTGTAAAATGCTTGATTTCGAGAGTGAGCGAAACTAATGAAAACATTGTTGGGGTAAAACCTAAAGGGAAAGACCTAGCACCAAATCCAATTTGCCATCTGATCTAACTTCTGGAGGCAGTCAAAATGAGTATTTGAATTCTTCCCTACCTTATTCCTGTGCTGAGATACAGGCTGCTCCAACCTGCTGTAAAATGCTTGATTTCGAGAGTGAGCGAAACTAATGAAAACATTGTTGGGGTAAAACCTAAAGGGAAAGACCTAGCACCAAATTGAATTGGCCATCTGAACTAACTTCTGGAGGCAGTCAAAATGATCCTTAGAATTCTTCCCTACCTTATTCCTGTGCTGAGATACAGGCTGCTCCAACCTGCTATAAAATCCTTGATTTCGAGAGTGAGCGAAACTAATGAAAACATTGTTGGGGTAAAACCTAAAGGGAAAGGCCTAGCACCAAATTCCTTTGGCCATCTGATCTAACTTCTGGAGGCAGTCAAAATGATCCTTAGAATTCTTCCCTACCTTATTCCTGTGCTGAGATACAGGCTGCTCCAACCTGCTGTAAAATGCTTGATTTCGAAATTGAGCGAAACTAATGAAAACATTGTTGGGGTAAAACCTAAAGGGAAAGGCCTAGCACCAAATTCCGTTGGCCATCTGATCTAACTTCTGGAGGCAGTCAAAATGATCCTTAGAATTCTTCCCTACCTTATTCCTGTGCTGAGATACAGGCTGCTCCAACCTGCTGTAAAATGCTTGATTTCGAGAGTGAGCGAAACTAATGAAAACATTGTTGGGGTAAAACCTAAAGGGAAAGACCTAGCACCAAATCCAATTTGCCATCTGATCTAACTTCTGGAGGCAGTCAAAATGATCCTTAGAATTCTTCCCTACCTTATTCCTGTGCTGAGATACAGGCTGCTCCAACCTGCTGTAAAATGCTTGATTTCGAGAGTGAGCGAAACTAATGAAAACATTGTTGGGGTAAAACCTAAAGGGAAAGACCTAGCACCAAATACAATTTGCCATCTGATCTAACTTCTGGAGGCAGTCAAAATGAGTATTTGAATTCTTCCCTCCCTTATTCCTGTGCTGAGATACAGGCTGCTCCAACCTGCTGTAAAATGCTTGATTTCGAGAATGAGCGAAACTAATGAAAACATTGTTGGGGTAAAACCTAAAGGGAAAGGCCTAGCACCAAATACAATTTGCCATCTGATCTAACTTCTGGAGGCAGTCAAAATGATCCTTAGAATTCTTCCCTACCTTATTCCTGTGCTGAGATACAGGCTGCTCCAACCTGCTGTAAAATGCTTGATTTCGAGAGTGAGCGAAACTAATGAAATATTGTTGGGGTAAAACCTAAAGGGAAAGGCCTAGCACCAAATTCCGTTGGCCATCTGATCTAACTTCTGGAGGCAGTCAAAATGATCCTTAGAATTCTTCCCTACCTTTTTCCTGTGCTGAGATACAGGCTGCTCCAACCTGCTGTAAAATGCTTGATTTCGAGAGTGAGCGAAACTAATGAAAACATTGTTGGGGTAAAACCTAAAGGGAAAGACCTAGCACCAAATCCAATTTGCCATCTGATCTAACTTCTGGAGGCAGTCAAAATGATCCTTAGAATTCTTCCCTACCTTATTCCTGTGCTGAGATACAGGCTGCTCCAACCTGCTGTAAAATGCTTGATTTCGAGAGTGAGCGAAACTAATGAAAACATTGTTGGGGTAAAACCTAAAGGGAAAGACCTAGCACCAAATCCAATTTGCCATCTGATCTAACTTCTGGAGGCAGTCAAAATGATCCTTAGAATTCTTCCCTACCTTATTCCTGTGCTGAGATACAGGCTGCTCCAACCTGCTGTAAAATGCTTGATTTCGAGAGTGAGCGAAACTAATGAAAACATTGTTGGGGTAAAACCTAAAGGGAAAGGCCTAGCACCAAATTGCATTGGCCATCTGATCTAACTTCTGGAGGCAGTCAAAATGAGTATTTGAATTCTTCCCTACCTTATTCCTGTGCTGAGATACAGGCTGCTCCAACCTGCTGTAAAATGCTTGATTTCGAGAGTGAGCGAAACTAATGAAAACATTGCTGGGGTAAAACCTAAAGGGAAAGACCTAAAACCAAATTGCATTGGCCATCTGATCTAACTTCTGGAGGCAGTCAAAATGATCCTTAGACTTCTTCCCTACCTTATTCCTGTGCTGAGATACAGGCTGCTCCAACCTGCTGTAAAATGCTTGATTTCGAGAGTGAGCGAAACTAATGAAAACATTGTTGGGGTAAAACCTAAAGGGAAAGACCTAGCACCAAATACAATTTGCCATCTGATCTAACTTCTGGAGGCAGTCAAAATGATCCTTAGAATTCTTCCCTACCTTATTCCTGTGCTGAGATACAGGCTGCTCCAACCTGCTGTAAAATGCTTGATTTCGAGAGTGAGCGAAACTAATGAAAACATTGTTGGGGTAAAACCTAAAGGGAAAGACCTAGCACCAAATACAATTTGCCATCTGATCTAACTTCTGGAGGCAGTCAAAATGATCCATAGAATTCTTCCCTACCTTATTCCTGTGCTGAGATACAGGCTGCTCCAACCTGCTGTAAAATGCTTGATTTCGAGAGTGAGCGAAACTAATGAAAACATTGTTGGGGTAACACCTAAAGGGAAAGGCCTAGCACCAAATTCCATTGGCCATCTGATCTAACGTCTGGAGGCAGTCAAAATGATCCTTAGAATTCTTCCCTACCTTATTCCTGTGCTGAGATACAGGCTGCTCCAACCTGCTGTAAAATGCTTGATTTCGAGAGTGAGCGAAACTAATGAAAACATTGTTGGGGTAAAACCTAAAGGGAAAGACCTAGCACCAAATACAACTTGCCATCTGATCTAACTTCTGGAGGCAGTCAAAATGATCCTTAGAATTCTTCCCTACCTTATTCCTGTGCTGAGATACAGGCTGCTCCAACCTGCTGTAAAATGCTTGATTTCGAGAGTGAGCGAAACTAATGAAAACATTGTTGGGGTAAAACCTAAAGGGAAAGACCTAGCACCAAATACAATTTGCCATCTGATCTAACTTCTGGAGGCAGTCAAAATGAGTATTTGAATTCTTCCCTACCTTATTCCTGTGCTGAGATACAGGCTGCTCCAACCTGCTGTAAAATGCTTGATTTCTAGAGTGAGCGAAACTAATGAAAACATTGTTGGGGTAAAACCTAAAGGGAAAGGCCTAGCACCAAATTTCATTGGCCATCTGATCTAACTTCTGGAGGCAGTCAAAATGAGTATTTGAATTCTTCCCTACCTTATTCCTGTGCTGAGATACAGGCTGCTCCAACCTGCTGTAAAATGCTTGATTTCGAGAGTGAGCGAAACTAATGAAAACATTGTTGGGGTAAAACCTAAAGGGAAAGGCCTAGCACCAAATACAACTTGCCATCTGATCTAACTTCTGGAGGCAGTCAAAATGATCCTTAGAATTCTTCCCTACCTTATTCCTGTGCTGAGATACAGGCTGCTCCAACCTGCTGTAAAATGCTTGATTTCGAGAGTGAGCGAAACTAATGAAAGCATTGTTGGGGTAAAACCTAAAGGGAAAGACCTAGCACCAAATACAATTTGCCATCTGATCTAACTTCTGGAGGCAGTCAAAATGAGTATTTGAATTCTTCCCTACCTTATTCCTGTGCTGAGATACAGGCTGCTCCAACCTGCTGTAAAATGCTTGATTTCGAGAGTGAGCGAAACTAATGAAAACATTTTTGGGTAAAACCTAAAGGGAAAGACCTAGCACCAAATACAATTTGCCATCTGATCTAACTTCTGGAGGCAGTCAAAATGAGTATTTGGATTCCTCCCTCCCTTATTCCTGTGCTGAGATACAGGCTGCTCCAACCTGCTGTAAAATGCTTGATTTCGAGAGTGAGCGAAACTAATGAAAACATTGTTGGGGTAAAACCTAAAGGGAAAGACCTAGCACCAAATACAATTTGCCATCTGATCTAACTTCTGGAGGCAGTCAAAATGAATATTTGAATTCTTCCCTACCTTATTCCTGTGCTGAGATACAGGCTGCTCCAACCTGCTGTAAAATGCTTGATTTCGAGAGTGAGCGAAACTAATGAAAACATTGTTGGGGTAAAACCTAAAGGGAAAGGCCTAGCACCAAATACAATTTGCCATCTGATCTAACTTCTGGAGGCAGTCAAAATGAGTATTTGAATTCTTCCCTACCTTATTCCTGTGCTGAGATACAGGCTGCTCCAACCTGCTGTAAAATGCTTGATTTCGAGAGTGAGCGAAACTAATGAAAACATTGTTGGGGTAAAACCTAAAGGGAAAGACCTAGCACCAAATCCAATTTGCCATCTGATCTAACTTCTGGAGGCAGTCAAAATGATCCTTAGAATTCTTCCCTACCTTATTCCTGTGCTGAGATACAGGCTGCTCCAACCTGCTGTAAAATGCTTGATTTCGAGAGTGAGCGAAGCTAATGAAAACATTGTTGGGGTGAAACCTAAAGGGAAAGACCTAGCACCAAATCCAATTTGCCATCTGATCTAACTTCTGGAGGCAGTCAAAATGATCCTTTGAATTCTTCCCTACCTTATTCCTGTGCTGAGATACAGGCTGCTCCAACCTGCTGTAAAATGCTTGATTTCGAGAGTGAGCGAAACTAATGAAAATATTGTTGGGGTAAAACCTAAAGGGAAAGGCCTAGCACCAAATTGCATTGGCCATCTGATCTAACTTCTGGAGGCAGTCAAAATGAGTATTTGAATTCTTCCCTACCTTATTCCTGTGCTGAGATACAGGCTGCTCCAACCTGCTGTAAAATGCTTGATTTTGAGAGTGAGCGAAACTAATGAAAACATTGTTGGGGTAAAACCTAAAGGGAAAGACCTAGCACCAAATCAAATTTGCCATCTGATCTAACTTCTGGAGGCAGTCAAAATGAGTATTTGAATTCTTCCCTACCTTATTCCTGTGCTGAGATACAGGCTGCTCCAACCTGCTGTAAAATGCTTGATTTCTAGATGAGCGAAACTAATGAAAATATTGTTGGGGTAAAACCTAAAGGGAAAGACCTAGCACCAAATACAATTTGCCATCTGATCTAACTTCTGGAGGCAGTCAAAATGAGTATTTGAATTCTTCCCTACCTTATTCCTGTGCTGAGATACAGGCTGCTCCAACCTGCTGTAAAATGCTTGATTTCTAGAGTGAGCGAAACTAATGAAAACATTGTTGGGGTAAAACCTAAAGGGAAAGACCTAGCACCAAATACAATTTGCCATCTGATCTAACTTCTGGAGGCAGTCAAAATGAGTATTTGAATTCTTCCCTACCTTATTCCTGTGCTGAGATACAGGCTGCTCCAACCTGCTGTAAAATGCTTGATTTCGAGAGTGAGCGAAACTAATGAAAACATTGTTGGGGTAAAACCTAAAGGGAAAGACCTAGCACCAAATACAATTTGCCATCTGATCTAACTTCTGGAGGCAGTCAAAATGAGTATTTGAATTCTTCCCTACCTTATTCCTGTGCTGAGATACAGGCTGCTCCAACCTGCTGTAAAATGCTTGATTTCGAGAGTGAGCGAAACTAATGAAAACATTGTTGGGGTAAAACCTAAAGGGAAAGACCTAGCACCAAACACAATTTGCCATCTGATCTAACTTCTGGAGGCAGTCAAAATGAGTATTTGAATTCCTCCCTCCCTTATTCCTGTGCTGAGATACAGGCTGCTCCAACCTGCTGTAAAATGCTTGATTTCGAGAGTGAGCGAAACTAATGAAAACATTGTTGGGGTAAAACCTAAAGGGAAAGACCTAGCACCAAATACAATTTGCCATCTGATCTAACTTCTGGAGGCAGTCAAAATGAGTATTTGAATTCTTCCCTACCTTATTCCTGTGCTGAGATACAGGCTGCTCCAACCTGCTGTAAAATGCTTGATTTCGAGAGTGAGCGAAACTAATGAAAACATTGTTGGGGTAAAACCTAAAGGGAAAGACCTAGCACCAAATACAATTTGCCATCTGATCTAACTTCTGGAGGCAGTCAAAATGAGTATTTGAATTCTTCCCTACCTTATTCCTGTGCTGAGATACAGGCTGCTCCAACCTGCTGTAAAATGCTTGATTTCGAGAGTGAGCGAAACTAATGAAAACATTGTTGGGGTAAAACCTAAAGGGAAAGACCTAGCACCAAATACAATTTGCCATCTGATCTAACTTCTGGAGGCAGTCAAAATGAGTATTTGAATTCTTCCCTACCTTATTCCTGTGCTGAGATACAGGCTGCTCCAACCTGCTGTAAAATGCTTGATTTCGAGAGTGAGCGAAACTAATGAAAACATTGTTGGGGTGAAACCTAAAGGGAAAGACCTAGCACCAAATACAATTTGCCATCTGATCTAACTTCTGGAGGCAGTCAAAATGAGTATTTGAATTCTTCCCTACCTTATTCCTGTGCTGAGATACAGGCTGCTCCAACCTGCTGTAAAATGCTTGATTTCGAGAGTGAGCGAAACTAATGAAAATATTGTTGGGGTAAAACCTAAAGGGAAAGGCCTAGCACCAAATTGCATTGGCCATCTGATCTAACTTCTGGAGGCAGTCAAAATGAGTATTTGAATTCTTCCCTACCTTATTCCTGTGCTGAGATACAGGCTGCTCCAACCTGCTGTAAAATGCTTGATTTTGAGAGTGAGCGAAACTAATGAAAACATTGTTGGGGTAAAACCTAAAGGGAAAGACCTAGCACCAAATCAAATTTGCCATCTGATCTAACTTCTGGAGGCAGTCAAAATGAGTATTTGAATTCTTCCCTACCTTATTCCTGTGCTGAGATACAGGCTGCTCCAACCTGCTGTAAAATGCTTGATTTCGAGATGAGCGAAACTAATGAAAATATTGTTGGGGTAAAACCTAAAGGGAAAGACCTAGCACCAAATACAATTTGCCATCTGATCTAACTTCTGGAGGCAGTCAAAATGAGTATTTGAATTCTTCCCTACCTTATTCCTGTGCTGAGATACAGGCTGCTCCAACCTGCTGTAAAATGCTTGATTTCGAGAGTGAGCGAAACTAATGAAAACATTGTTGGGGTAAAACCTAAAGGGAAAGACCTAGCACCAAATACAATTTGCCATCTGATCTAACTTCTGGAGGCAGTCAAAATGATCCTTAGAATTCTTCCCTACCTTATTCCTGTGCTGAGATACAGGCTGCTCCAACCTGCTGTAAAATGCTTGATTTCGAGAGTGAGCGAAACTAATGAAAATATTGTTGGGGTAAAACCTAAAGGAAAAGGCCTAGCACCAAATTACATTGGCCATCTGATCTAACTTCTGGAGGCAGTCAAAATGAGTATTTGAATTCTTCCCTACCTTATTCCTGTGCTGAGATACAGGCTGCTCCAACCTGCTGTAAAATGCTTGATTTTGAGAGTGAGCGAAACTAATGAAAACATTGTTGGGGTAAAACCTAAAGGGAAAGACCTAGCACCAAATCCAATTTGCCATCTGATCTAACTTCTGGAGGCAGTCAAAATGAGTATTTGAATTCTTCCCTACCTTATTCCTGTGCTGAGATACAGGCTGCTCCAACCTGCTGTAAAATGCTTGATTTCGAGATGAGCGAAACTAATGAAAATATTGTTGGGGTAAAACCTAAAGGGAAAGACCTAGCACCAAATACAATTTGCCATCTGATCTAACTTCTGGAGGCAGTCAAAATGATCCTTAGAATTCTTCCCTACCTTATTCCTGTGCTGAGATACAGGCTGCTCCAACCTGCTGTAAAATGCTTGATTTCGAGAGTGAGCGAAACTAATGAAAACATTGTTGGGGTAAAACCTAAAGGGAAAGACCTAGCACCAAATACAATTTGCCATCTGATCTAACTTCTGGAGGCAGTCAAAATGATCCTTAGAATTCTTCCCTACCTTATTCCTGTGCTGAGATACAGGCTGCTCCAACCTGCTGTAAAATGCTTGATTTCGAGAGTGAGCGAAACTAATGAAAACATTGTTGGGGTAAAACCTAAAGGGAAAGACCTAGCACCAAATACAATTTGCCATCTGATCTAACTTCTGGAGGCAGTCAAAATGATCCTTAGAATTCTTCCCTACCTTATTCCTGTGCTGAGATACAGGCTGCTCCAACCTGCTGTAAAATGCTTGATTTCGAGAGTGAGCGAAACTAATGAAAACATTGTTGGGGTAAAACCTAAAGGGAAAGGACCTAGCACCAAATACAATTTGCCATCTGATCTAACTTCTGGAGGCAGTCAAAATGAGTATTTGAATTCTTCCCTACCTTATTCCTGTGCTGAGATACAGGCTGCTCCAACCTGCTGTAAAATGCTTGATTTCGAGAGTGAGCGAAACTAATGAAAACATTGTTGGGGTAAAACCTAAAGGGAAAGACCTGGCACCAAATACAATTTGCCATCTGATCTAACTTCTGGAGGCAGTCAAAATGAGTATTTGAATTCTTCCCTACCTTATTCCTGTGCTGAGATACAGGCTGCACCAACCTGCTGTAAAATGCTTGATTTCGAGAGTGAGCGAAACTAATGAAAACATTGTTGGGGTAAAACCTAAAGGGAAAGACCTAGCACCAAATTCCAATTTGCCATCTGATCTAACTTCTGGAGGCAGTCAAATGATCCTTAAAATTCTTCCCTACCTTATTCCTGTGCTGAGATACAGGCTGCTCCAACCTGCTGTAAAATGCTTGATTTCGAGAGTGAGCGAAACTAATGAAAAACATTGTTGGGGTAAAACCTAAAGGGAAAGACCTAGCACCAAATCCAATTTGCCATCTGATCTAACTTCTGGAGGCAGTCAAAATGAGTATTTGAATTCTTCCTTACATTATTCCTGTGCTGAGATACAGGCTGCTCCAACCTGCTGTAAAATGCTTGATTTCGAGAGTGAGCGAAACTAATGAAAACATTGTTGGGGTAAAACCTAAAGGGAAAGACCTAGCACCAAATCCAATTTGCCATCTGATCTAACTTCTGGAGGCAGTCAAAATGATCCTTAGAATTCTTCCCTACCTTATTCCTGTGCTGAGATACAGGCTGCTCCAACCTGCTGTAAAATGCTTGATTTCGAGAGTGAGCGAAACTAATGAAAACATTGTTGGGGTAAAACCTAAAGGGAAAGACCTAGCACCAAATCCAATTTGCCATCTGATCTAACTTCTGGAGGCAGTCAAAATGATCCTTAGAATTCTTCCCTACCTTATTCCTGTGCTGAGATACAGGCTGCTCCAACCTGCTGTAAAATGCTTGATTTCGAGAGTGAGCGAAACTAATGAAAACATTGTTGGGGTAAAACCTAAAGGGAAAGACCTAGCACCAAATCCAATTTGCCATCTGATCTAACTTCTGGAGGCAGTCAAAATGATCCTTAGAATTCTTCCCTACCTTATTCCTGTGCTGAGATACAGGCTGCTCCAACCTGCTGTAAAATGCTTGATTTCGAGAGTGAGCGAAACTAATTGAAAACATTGTTGGGGGTAAAACCTAAAGGGAAAGGCCTAGCACCAAATTGTATTGGCCATCTGATCTAACTTCTGGAGGCAGTCAAAATGAGTACTTGAATTCTTCCCTACCTTATTCCTGTGCTGAGATACAGGCTGCTCCAACCTGCTGTAAAATGCTTGATTTCGAGAGTGAGCGAAACTAATGAAAACATTGTTGGGGTAAAACCTAAAGGGAAAGACCTAGCACCAAATCCAATTTGCCATCTGATCTAACTTCTGGAGGCAGTCAAAATGATCCTTAGAATTCTTCCCTACCTTATTCCTGTGCTGAGATACAGGCTGCTCCAACCTGCTGTAAAATGCTTGATTTCGAGAGTGAGCGAAACTAATGAAAACATTGTTGGGGTAAAACCTAAAGGGAAAGACCTAGCACCAAATACAATTTGCCATCTGATCTAACTTCTGGAGGCAGTCAAAATGATCCTTAGAATTCTTCTCTACCTTATTCCTGTGCTGAGATACAGGCTGCTCCAACCTGCTGTAAAATGCTTGATTTCGAGAGTGAGCGAAACTAATGAAAACATTGTTGGGGTAAAACCTAAAGGGAAAGAACCTAGCACCAAATACAATTTGCCATCTGATCTAACTTCTGGAGGCAGTCAAAATGATCCTAAGAATTCTTCCCTACCTTATTCCTGTGCTGAGATACAGGCTGCTCCAACCTGCTGTAAAATGCTTGATTTCGAGAGTGAGCGAAACTAATGAAAACATTGTTGGGGTAAAACCTAAAGGGAAAGACCTAGCACCAAATACAATTTGCCATCTGATCTAACTTCTGGAGGCAGTCAAAATGATCCTTAGAATTCTTCCCTACCTTATTCCTGTGCTGAGATACAGGCTGCTCCAACCTGCTGTAAAATGCTTGATTTCGAGAGTGAGCGAAACTAATGAAAACATTGTTGGGGGTAAAACCTAAAGGGAAAGGCCTAGCACCAAATACAATTTGCCATCTGATCTAACTTCTGGAGGCAGTCAAAATGAGTATTTGAATTCTTCCCTACCTTATTCCTGTGCTGAGATACAGGCTGCTCCAACCTGCTGTAAAATGCTTGATTTCGAGAGTGATCGAAACTAATGAAAACATTGTTGGGGTAAAACCTAAAGGGAAAGACCTAGCACCAAATCCAATTTGCCATCTGATCTAACTTCTGGAGGCAGTCAAAATGAGTATTTGAATTCTTCCCTACCTTATTCCTGTGCTGAGATACAGGCTGCTCCAACCTGCTGTAAAATGCTTGATTTCGAGAGTGATCGCCACTAATGAAAACATTGTTGGGGTAAAACCTAAAGGGAAAGACCTAGCACCAAATACAATTTGCCATCTGATCTAACTTCTGGAGGCAGTCAAAATGAGTATTTGAATTCTTCCCTACCTTATTCCTGTGCTGAGATACAGGCTGCTCCAACCTGCTGTAAAATGCTTGATTTCGAGAGTGAGCGAAACTAATGAAAACATTGTTGGGGTAAAACCTAAAGGGAAAGGCCTAGCACCAAATTGCATTGGCCATCTGATCTAACTTCTGGAGGCAGTCAAAATGAGTATTTGAATTCTTCCCTACCTTATTCCTGTGCTGAGATACAGGCTGCCTCCAACCTGCTGTAAAATGCTTGATTTCGAGAGTGAGCGAAACTAATGAAAACATTGTTGGGGTAAAACCTAAAGGGAAAGGCCTAGCACCAAATTCCGTTGGCCATCTGATCTAACTTCTGGAGGCAGTCAAAATGATCCTTAGAATTCTTCCCTACCTTATTCCTGTGCTGAGATACAGGCTGCTCCAACCTGCTGTAAAATGCTTGATTTCGAGAGTGAGCGAAATAAATGAAAACATTGTTGGGGTAAAACCTAAAGGGAAAGACCTAGCACCAAATCCAATTTGCCATCGGATCTAACTTCTGGAGGCAGTCAAAATGAGTATTTGAATTCTTCCCTACCTTATTCCTGTGCTGAGATACAGGCTGCTCCAACCTGCTGTAAAATGCTTGATTTCGAGAGTGAGCGAAACTAATGAAAACATTGTTGGGGTAAAACCTAAAGGGAAAGGCCTAGCACACCAAATTGCATTTGGCCATCTGATCTAACTTCTGGAGGCAGTCAAAATGAGTATGTGAATTCTTCCCTTCCTTATTCCTGTGCTGAGATACAGGCTGCTCCAACCTGCTGTAAAATGCTTGATTTCGAGAGTGAGCGAAACTAATGAAAACATTGTTGGGGTAAAACCTAAAGGGAAAGGACCTAGCACCAAATCCAATTTGCCATCTGATCTAACTTCTGGAGGCAGTCAAAATGATCCTTAGAATTCTTCCCTACCTTATTCCTGTGCTGAGATACAGGCTGCTCCAACCTGCTGTAAAATGCTTGATTTCGAGAGTGAGCGAAACTAATGAAAACATTGTTGGGGTAAAACCTAAAGGGAAAGACCTAGCACCAAATACAATTTGCCATCTGATCTAACTTCTGGAGGCAGTCAAAATGATCCTTAGAATTCTTCTCTACCTTATTCCTGTGCTGAGATACAGGCTGCTCCAACCTGCTGTAAAATGCTTGATTTCGAGAGTGAGCGAAACTAATGAAAACATTGTTGGGGTAAAACCTAAAGGGAAAGACCTAGCACCAAATACAATTTGCCATCTGATCTAACTTCTGGAGGCAGTCAAAATGATCCTTAGAATTCTTCCCTACCTTATTCCTGTGCTGAGATACAGGCTGCTCCAACCTGCTGTAAAATGCTTGATTTCGAGAGTGAGCGAAACTAATGAAAACATTGTTGGGGTAAAACCTAAAGGGAAAGACCTAGCACCAAATACAATTTGCCATCTGATCTAACTTCTGGAGGCAGTCAAAATGATCCTTAGAATTCTTCCCTACCTTATTCCTGTGCTGAGATACAGGCTGCTCCAACCTGCTGTAAAATGCTTGATTTCGAGAGTGAGCGAAACTAATGAAAACATTGTTGGGGTAAAACCTAAAGGGAAAGGCCTAGCACCAAATACAATTTGCCATCTGATCTAACTTCTGGAGGCAGTCAAAATGAGTATTTGAATTCTTCCCTACCTTATTCCTGTGCTGAGATACAGGCTGCTCCAACCTGCTGTAAAATGCTTGATTTCGAGAGTGATCGAAACTAATGAAAACATTGTTGGGGTAAAACCTAAAGGGAAAGACCTAGCACCAAATACAATTTGCCATCTGATCTAACTTCTGGAGGCAGTCAAAATGAGTATTTGAATTCTTCCCTACCTTATTCCTGTGCTGAGATACAGGCTGCTCCAACCTGCTGTAAAATGCTTGATTTCGAGAGTGAGCGAAACTAATGAAAACATTGTTGGGGTAAAACCTAAAGGGAAAGGCCTAGCACCAAATTGCATTGGCCATCTGATCTAACTTCTGGAGGCAGTCAAAATGAGTATTTGAATTCTTCCCTACCTTATTCCTGTGCTGAGATACAGGCTGCTCCAACCTGCTGTAAAATGCTTGATTTCGAGAGTGAGCGAAACTAATGAAAACATTGTTGGGGTAAAACCTAAAGGGAAAGGCCTAGCACCAAATTCCGTTGGCCATCTGATCTAACTTCTGGAGGCAGTCAAAATGATCCTTAGAATTCTTCCCTACCTTATTCCTGTGCTGAGATACAGGCTGCTCCAACCTGCTGTAAAATGCTTGATTTCGAGAGTGAGCGAAATAAATGAAAACATTGTTGGGGTAAAACCTAAAGGGAAAGACCTAGCACCAAATCCAATTTGCCATCGGATCTAACTTCTGGAGGCAGTCAAAATGAGTATTTGAATTCTTCCCTACCTTATTCCTGTGCTGAGATACAGGCTGCTCCAACCTGCTGTAAAATGCTTGATTTCGAGAGTGAGCGAAACTAATGAAAACATTGTTGGGGTAAAACCTAAAGGGAAAGGCCTAGCACCAAATTGCATTGGCCATCTGATCTAACTTCTGGAGGCAGTCAAAATGAGTATGTGAATTCTTCCCTTCCTTATTCCTGTGCTGAGATACAGGCTGCTCCAACCTGCTGTAAAATGCTTGATTTCGAGAGTGAGCGAAACTAATGAAAACATTGTTGGGGTAAAACCTAAAGGGAAAGACCTAGCACCAAATCCAATTTGCCATCTGATCTAACTTCTGGAGGCAGTCAAAATGATCCTTAGAATTCTTCCCTACCTTATTCCTGTGCTGAGATACAGGCTGCTCCAACCTGCTGTAAAATGCTTGATTTCGAGAGTGAGCGAAACTAATGAAAACATTGTTGGGGTAAAACCTAAAGGGAAAGACCTAGCACCAAATACAATTTGCCATCTGATCTAACTTCTGGAGGCAGTCAAAATGATCCTTAGAATTCTTCTCTACCTTATTCCTGTGCTGAGATACAGGCTGCTCCAACCTGCTGTAAAATGCTTGATTTCGAGAGTGAGCGAAACTAATGAAAACATTGTTGGGGTAAAACCTAAAGGGAAAGACCTAGCACCAAATACAATTTGCCATCTGATCTAACTTCTGGAGGCAGTCAAAATGATCCTTAGAATTCTTCCCTACCTTATTCCTGTGCTGAGATACAGGCTGCTCCAACCTGCTGTAAAATGCTTGATTTCGAGAGTGAGCGAAACTAATGAAAACATTGTTGGGGTAAAACCTAAAGGGAAAGACCTAGCACCAAATACAATTTGCCATCTGATCTAACTTCTGGAGGCAGTCAAAATGATCCTTAGAATTCTTCCCTACCTTATTCCTGTGCTGAGATACAGGCTGCTCCAACCTGCTGTAAAATGCTTGATTTCGAGAGTGAGCGAAACTAATGAAAACATTGTTGGGGTAAAACCTAAAGGGAAAGGCCTAGCACCAAATACAATTTGCCATCTGATCTAACTTCTGGAGGCAGTCAAAATGAGTATTTGAATTCTTCCCTACCTTATTCCTGTGCTGAGATACAGGCTGCTCCAACCTGCTGTAAAATGCTTGATTTCGAGAGTGATCGAAACTAATGAAAACATTGTTGGGGTAAAACCTAAAGGGAAAGACCTAGCACCAAATCCAATTTGCCATCTGATCTAACTTCTGGAGGCAGTCAAAATGAGTATTTGAATTCTTCCCTACCTTATTCCTGTGCTGAGATACAGGCTGCTCCAACCTGCTGTAAAATGCTTGATTTCGAGAGTGATCGCCACTAATGAAAACATTGTTGGGGTAAAACCTAAAGGGAAAGACCTAGCACCAAATACAATTTGCCATCTGATCTAACTTCTGGAGGCAGTCAAAATGAGTATTTGAATTCTTCCCTACCTTATTCCTGTGCTGAGATACAGGCTGCTCCAACCTGCTGTAAAATGCTTGATTTCGAGAGTGAGCGAAACTAATGAAAACATTGTTGGGGTAAAACCTAAAGGGAAAGGCCTAGCACCAAATTGCATTGGCCATCTGATCTAACTTCTGGAGGCAGTCAAAATGAGTATTTGAATTCTTCCCTACCTTATTCCTGTGCTGAGATACAGGCTGCTCCAACCTGCTGTAAAATGCTTGATTTCGAGAGTGAGCGAAACTAATGAAAACATTGTTGGGGTAAAACCTAAAGGGAAAGGCCTAGCACCAAATTCCGTTGGCCATCTGATCTAACTTCTGGAGGCAGTCAAAATGATCCTTAGAATTCTTCCCTACCTTATTCCTGTGCTGAGATACAGGCTGCTCCAACCTGCTGTAAAATGCTTGATTTCGAGAGTGAGCGAAATAAATGAAAACATTGTTGGGGTAAAACCTAAAGGGAAAGACCTAGCACCAAATCCAATTTGCCATCTGATCTAACTTCTGGAGGCAGTCAAAATGAGTATTTGAATTCTTCCCTACCTTATTCCTGTGCTGAGATACAGGCTGCTCCAACCTGCTGTAAAATGCTTGATTTCGAGAGTGAGCGAAACTAATGAAAACATTGTTGGGGTAAAACCTAAAGGGAAAGGCCTAGCACCAAATTGCATTGGCCATCTGATCTAACTTCTGGAGGCAGTCAAAATGAGTATGTGAATTCTTCCCTTCCTTATTCCTGTGCTGAGATACAGGCTGCTCCAACCTGCTGTAAAATGCTTGATTTCGAGAGTGAGCGAAACTAATGAAAACATTGTTGGGGTAAAACCTAAAGGGAAAGACCTAGCACCAAATCCAATTTGCCATCTGATCTAACTTCTGGAGGCAGTCAAAATGATCCTTAGAATTCTTCCCTACCTTATTCCTGTGCTGAGATACAGGCTGCTCCAACCTGCTGTAAAATGCTTGATTTCGAGAGTGAGCGAAACTAATGAAAACATTGTTGGGGTAAAACCTAAAGGGAAAGACCTAGCACCAAATACAATTTGCCATCTGATCTAACTTCTGGAGGCAGTCAAAATGAGTATTTGAATTCTTCCCTACCTTATTCCTGTGCTGAGATACAGGCTGCTCCAACCTGCTGTAAAATGCTTGATTTCGAGAGTGAGCGAAACTAATGAAAACATTGTTGGGGTAAAACCTAAAGGGAAAGACCTAGCACCAAATACAATTTGCCATCTGATCTAACTTCTGGAGGCAGTCAAAATGAGTATTTGAATTCTTCCCTACCTTATTCCTGTGCTGAGATACAGGCTGCTCCAAACTGCTGTAAAATGCTTGATTTCGAGAGTGAGCGAAACTAATGAAAACATTGTTGGGGTAAAACCTAAAGGGAAAGGCCTAGCACCAAATTTCATTGGCCATCTGATCTAACTTCTGGAGGCAGTCAAAATGAGTATTTGAATTCTTCCCTACCTTATTCCTGTGCTGAGATACAGGCTGCTCCAACCTGCTGTAAAATGCTTGATTTCGAGAGTGAGCGAAACTAATGAAAACATTGTTGGGGTAAAAACTAAAGGGAAAGTCCTAGCACCAAATTGCATTGGCCATCTGATCTAACTTCTGGAGGCAGTCAAAATGATCCTTAGAATTCTTCCCTACCTTATTCCTGTGCTGAGATACAGGCTGCTCCAACCTGCTGTAAAATGCTTGATTTCGAGAGTGAGCGAAACTAATGAAAGCATTGTTGGGGTAAAACCTAAAGGGAAAGACCTAGCACCAAATACAATTTGCCATCTGATCTAACTTCTGGAGGCAGTCAAAATGATCCTTAGAATTCTTCCCTACCTTATTCCTGTGCTGAGATACAGGCTGCTCCAACCTGCTGTAAAATGCTTGATTTCGAGAGTGAGCGAAACTAATGAAAACATTGTTGGGGTAAAACCTAAAGGGAAAGACCTAGCACCAAATCAAATTTGCCATCTGATCTAACTTCTGGAGGCAGTCAAAATGAGTATTTGAATTCTTCCCTACCTTATTCCTGTGCTGAGATACAGGCTGCTCCAACCTGCTGTAAAATGCTTGATTTCGAGAGTGAGCGAAACTAATGAAAACATTGTTGGGGTAAAACCTAAAGGGAAAGACCTAGCACCAAATACAATTTGCCATCTGATCTAACTTCTGGAGGCAGTCAAAATGAGTATTTGAATTCTTCCCTACCTTATTCCTGTGCTGAGATACAGGCTGCTCCAACCTGCTGTAAAATGCTTGATTTCGAGAGTGAGCGAAACTAATGAAAGCATTGTTGGGGTAAAACCTAAAGGGAAAGACCTAGCACCAAATACAATTTGCCATCTGATCTAACTTCTGGAGGCAGTCAAAATGTGTATTTGAATTCTTCCCTCCCTTATTCCTGTGCTGAGATACAGGCTGCTCCAACCTGCTGTAAAATGCTTGATTTCGAGAGTGAGCGAAACTAATGAAAACATTGTTGGGGTAAAACCTAAAGGGAAAGACCTAGCACCAAATACAATTTGCCATCTGATCTAACTTCTGGAGGCAGTCAAAATGAGTATTTGAATTCTTCCCTACCTTATTCCTGTGCTGAGATACAGGCTGCTCCAACCTGCTGTAAAATGCTTGATTTCGAGAGTGAGCGAAACTAATGAAAACATTGTTGGGGTAAAACCTAAAGGGAAAGGCCTAGCACCAAATTTCATTGGCCATCTGATCTAACTTCTGGAGGCAGTCAAAATGAGTATTTGAATTCTTCCTTACATTATTCCTGTGCTGAGATACAGGCTGCTCCAACCTGCTGTAAAATGCTTGATTTCGAGAGTGAGCGAAACTAATGAAAACATTGTTGGGGTAAAACCTAAAGGGAAAGACCTAGCACCAAATCCAATTTGCCATCTGATCTAACTTCTGGAGGCAGTCAAAATGATCCTTAGAATTCTTCCCTACCTTATTCCTGTGCTGAGATACAGGCTGCTCCAACCTGCTGTAAAATGCTTGATTTCGAGAGTGAGCGAAACTAATGAAAACATTGTTGGGGTAAAACCTAAAGGGAAAGACCTAGCACCAAATCCAATTTGCCATCTGATCTAACTTCTGGAGGCAGTCAAAATGATCCTTAGAATTCTTCCCTACCTTATTCCTGTGCTGAGATACAGGCTGCTCCAACCTGCTGTAAAATGCTTGATTTCGAGAGTGAGCGAAACTAATGAAAACATTGTTGGGGTAAAACCTAAAGGGAAAGACCTAGCACCAAATCCAATTTGCCATCTGATCTAACTTCTGGAGGCAGTCAAAATGAGTATTTGAATTCTTCCCTACCTTATTCCTGTGCTGAGATACAGGCTGCTCCAACCTGCTGTAAAATGCTTGATTTCGAGAGTGAGCGAAACTAATGAAAACATTGTTGGGGTAAAACCTAAAGGGAAAGACCTAGCACCAAATTTCATTGGCCATCTGATCTAACTTCTGGAGGCAGTCAAAATGAGTATTTGAATTCTTCCCTACCTTATTCCTGTGCTGAGATACAGGCTGCTCCAACCTGCTGTAAAATGCTTGATTTCGAGAGTGAGCGAAACTAATGAAAACATTGTTGGGGTAAAAACTAAAGGGAAAGTCCTAGCACCAAATTGCATTGGCGATCTGATCTAACTTCTGGAGGCAGTCAAAATGATCCTTAGAATTCTTCCCTACCTTATTCCTGTGCTGAGATACAGGCTGCTCCAACCTGCTGTAAAATGCTTGATTTCGAGAGTGAGCGAAACTAATGAAAGCATTGTTGGGGTAAAACCTAAAGGGAAAGACCTAGCACCAAATACAATTTGCCATCTGATCTAACTTCTGGAGGCAGTCAAAATGATCCTTAGAATTCTTCCCTACCTTATTCCTGTGCTGAGATACAGGCTGCTCCAACCTGCTGTAAAATGCTTGATTTCGAGAGTGAGCGAAACTAATGAAAACATTGTTGGGGTAAAACCTAAAGGGAAAGACCTAGCACCAAATCAAATTTGCCATCTGATCTAACTTCTGGAGGCAGTCAAAATGAGTATTTGAATTCTTCCCTACCTTATTCCTGTGCTGAGATACAGGCTGCTCCAACCTGCTGTAAAATGCTTGATTTCGAGAGTGAGCGAAACTAATGAAAGCATTGTTGGGGTAAAACCTAAAGGGAAAGACCTAGCACCAAATACAATTTGCCATCTGATCTAACTTCTGGAGGCAGTCAAAATGAGTATTTGAATTCTTCCCTCCCTTATTCCTGTGCTGAGATACAGGCTGCTCCAACCTGCTGTAAAATGCTTGATTTCGAGAGTGAGCGAAACTAATGAAAACATTGTTGGGGTAAAACCTAAAGGGAAAGACCTAGCACCAAATACAATTTGCCATCTGATCTAACTTCTGGAGGCAGTCAAAATGAGTATTTGAATTCTTCCCTACCTTATTCCTGTGCTGAGATACAGGCTGCTCCAACCTGCTGTAAAATGCTTGATTTCGAGAGTGAGCGAAACTAATGAAAACATTGTTGGGGTAAAACCTAAAGGGAAAGACCTAGCACCAAATACAATTTGCCATCTGATCTAACTTCTGGAGGCAGTCAAAATGAGTATTTGAATTCTTCCCTACCTTATTCCTGTGCTGAGATACAGGCTGCTCCAACCTGCTGTAAAATGCTTGATTTCGAGAGTGAGCGAAACTAATGAAAACATTGTTGGGGTAAAACCTAAAGGGAAAGGCCTAGCACCAAATTTCATTGGCCATCTGATCTAACTTCTGGAGGCAGTCAAAATGAGTATTTGAATTCTTCCCTACCTTATTCCTGTGCTGAGATACAGGCTGCTCCAACCTGCTGTAAAATGCTTGATTTCGAGAGTGAGCGAAACTAATGAAAACATTGTTGGGGTAAAACCTAAAGGGAAAGACCTATCACCAAATCCAATTTGCCATCTGATCTAACTTCTGGAGGCAGTCAAAATGATCCTTAGAATTCTTCCCTACCTTATTCCTGTGCTGAGATACAGGCTGCTCCAACCTGCTGTAAAATGCTTGATTTCGAGAGTGATCGAAACTAATGAAAACATTGTTGGGGTAAAACCTAAAGGGAAAGACCTAGCACCAAATCCAATTTGCCATCTGATCTAACTTCTGGAGGCAGTCAAAATGATCCTTAGAATTCTTCCCTACCTTATTCCTGTGCTGAGATACAGGCTGCTCCAACCTGCTGTAAAATGCTTGATTTCGAGAGTGAGCGAAACTAATGAAAACATTGTTGGGGTAAAACCTAAAGGGAAAGACCTAGCACCAAATACAATTTGCCATCTGATCTAACTTCTGGAGGCAGTCAAAATGAGTATTTGAATTCTTCCTTACATTATTCCTGTGCTGAGATACAGGCTGCTCCAACCTGCTGTAAAATGCTTGATTTCGAGAGTGAGCGAAACTAATGAAAACATTGTTGGGGTAAAACCTAAAGGGAAAGGCCTAGCACCAAATTGCATTGGCCATCTGATCTAACTTCTGGAGGCAGTCAAAATGAGTATTTGAATTCTTCCCTACCTTATTCCTGTGCTGAGATACAGGCTGCTCCAATCTGCTGTAAAATGCTTGATTTCGAGAGTGAGCGAAACTAATGAAAACATTGTTGGGGTAAAACCTAAAGGGAAAGGCCTTGCACCAAATTGTATTGGCCATCTGATCTAACTTCTGGAGGCAGTCAAAATGAGTATTTGAATTCTTCCCTACCTTATTCCTGTGCTGAGATACAGGCTGCTCCAACCTGCTGTAAAATGCTTGATTTCGAGAGTGAGCGAAACTAATGAAAACATTGTTGGGGTAAAACCTAAAGGGAAAGACCTAGCACCAAATCCAATTTGCCATCTGATCTAACTTCTGGAGGCAGTCAAAATGATCCTTAGAATTCTTCCCTACCTTATTCCTGTGCTGAGATACAGGCTGCTCCAACCTGCTGTAAAATGCTTGATTTCGAGAGTGAGCGAAACTAATGAAAACATTGTTGGGGTAAAACCTAAAGGGAAAGACCTAGCACCAAATCCAATTTGCCATCTGATCTAACTTCTGGAGGCAGTCAAAATGATCCTTAGAATTCTTCCCTACCTTATTCCTGTGCTGAGATACAGGCTGCTCCAACCTGCTGTAAAATGCTTGATTTCGAGAGTGAGCGAAACTAATGAAAACATTGTTGGGGTAAAAACTTAAGGGAAAGGCCTAGCACCAAATTGCATTGGCCATCTGATCTAACTTCTGGAGGCAGTCAAAATGATCCTTAGAATTCTTCCCTACCTTATTCCTGTGCTGAGATACAGGCTGCTCCAACCTGCTGTAAAATGCTTGATTTCGAGAGTGAGCGAAACTAATGAAAACATTGTTGGGGTAAAACCTAAAGGGAAAGACCTAGCACCAAATCCAATTTGCCATCTGATCTAACTTCTGGAGGCAGTCAAAATGAGTATTTAAATTCTTCCCTACCTTATTCCTGTGCTGAGATACAGGCTGCTCCAACCTGCTGTAAAATGCTTGATTTCGAGAGTGAGCGAAACTAATGAAAACATTGTTGGGGTAAAACCTAAAGGGAAAGACCTAGCACCAAATCCAATTTGCCATCTGATCTAACTTCTGGAGGCAGTCAAAATGAGTATTTGAATTCTTCCCTACCTTATTCCTGTGCTGAGATACAGGCTGCTCCAACCTGCTGTAAAATGCTTGATTTCGAGAGTGAGCGAAACTAATGAAAACATTGTTGGGGTAAAACCTAAAGGGAAAGGCCTAGCACCAAATTTCATTGGCCATCTGATCTAACTTCTGGAGGCAGTCAAAATGAGTATTTGAATTCTTCCCTACCTTATTCCTGTGCTGAGATACAGGCTGCTCCAACCTGCTGTAAAATGCTTGATTTCGAGAGTGAGCGAAACTAATGAAAACATTGCTGGGGTAAAAACTAAAGGGAAAGGCCTAGCACCAAATTGCATTGGCCATCTGATCTAACTTCTGGAGGCAGTCAAAATGATCCTTAGAATTCTTCCCTACCTTATTCCTGTGCTGAGATACAGGCTGCTCCAACCTGCTGTAAAAT
>NW_027143702.1:0-50658 GCF_026170545.1 Melanerpes formicivorus
GCCCCAGCCCCAGCCCAGCCCCTGCCCTGGACCCAGCCCCAGCCCCAACCCAGCCTCATCCCCTGCCCAGGCCCAGCCCCAGCCCCAGCCCAGCCCCTGCCCTGGACACAGCCCCAGCCCAGCCCCAGCCACAGCCCCAGCCCAGCCCCAGCCCAGCCCCAGCCACAGCTTAGTCCCAGCCATAGACCCAGCCCCAGTCGCAGACCCGGCCCCAGCCCCGCCCTAGCCCTTCCCCAGCCCCACCCTCAGCTCCAGCCCAGCTCCAACCACAGCCCAGGCACAGCCCTGGACCCAGCCCCAGCCCAGCCCCTGCCCCAGCCCCAACCTCGGCCCCAGCCCAGCAACTGCCCCAGCCCTGCCCCGGCCCAGCCCCTGCCCCAGCCCTGCCCCCGGCCCAGCTCCAGCCACAGCCCAGCCACAGCCCTGCCCCAGCCCTGCCCTCAGCTCAGCCCCAGCCCCAGCCCGGCCCCAGTCCTGCCCCAGCCCTGGACACAGCCCCACCCTGGACCCAGCCCCAGCCCCAGCCCAGCCCCCGCCCTGCCACAGCCTAGCCCCAGCCCCACTCCAGCCCCTGCCCTGGACCCAGTCCCAGCCCCAGCCCAGCCCCAGGCCAGCCCCAGCCACCGCCCAGCCCCAGCCCCAGCCCAGCCCCTGCCCTGGACCCAGCCCCAGCCCCACCCCAGCCTCATACCCTGCCCAGGCCCAGCCCTGCCCCAGCCCAGCCCAGCCCCATCCCCAGCCCTGCCCCCCAGCCCAGACCCAGCCCGAGCCCTGCCCCAGCCCAGCCCAAGCCACCGCCCTGCCCCTGCCCCCAGCCCCAGCCCAGCCCCTGCCCTGGACCCAGCCCCAGCCCCACCCCAGCCTCATACCCTGCCCAGGCCCAGCCCTGCCCCAGCCCAGCCCAGCCCCATCCCCAGCCCTGCCCCCAGCCCAGCCCCACCCTCGGCCCCAGCCCAGCCCCTGCCCCAGCCCTGCCCTGGACCCAGTCCCAGCCCCAGCCCAGCCCAAGCCCAGCCCCAGCCCCAGCCCAGCCCCAGCCCTGGACCCAGCCCCAGCCCAGGCCCTGCCCCAGTCCCCGCCCCGGCCCCAGCCCCAGCCAAACCCCGGCCCCAGCCCCGGCCCCAGCCAAGCCCCACTCACGGCCCCATCCCCAGCCCCAGCCCAGCTCCAGCCCCAGCCCCAGCCCTGCACCGAACCAAGCCCCAGCCCAGCCCCAGCCACCGCCCAGCCCCAGCCCTGGACCCAGCCCCAGCCCCAGCCCTCTCCCAGTCCCCGCCCCGGCCCCAGCCCCGGCCCCAGCCAAGCCCCACTCACGGCCCCAGCCCCAGCCCCAGCCCAGCTCCAGCCCCAGCCCCAGCCCTGCACCAAACCCAGCCCCAGCCCGGCCCCACACTCAGCCCCAGCCCAGCTCCAGACACAGCCCAGCCACAGCCCTGGACCCAGCCCCAGGCCAGCCCCGGCCCCAGCCCAGCCCTAGCCCAGCCCCAGCCTCATCCTCAGCCCCAGCCCACCTCCGGCCACAGCCCTGCCACAGCCCTGGACCCAGCCCCAGCCCAGCCCCAGCCCCAGCCCTGCCCTAGCCCAGCCCAAGCCCTGGCCCAACCCCAGCCCAAAACCCATCCTTGCCCCCAGCCTAGCCCTAGCCCTGTCCCCAGCCTCGGCCCGTGCCCCTGCCCCAGTCCCAGTCCTGCCCCATCCCAGCCCCCAGCCCCAGCCCTGCCCTCAGCCCAGGCCCAGAACCAGCCTGGCCCCAGCCCTGTCCCCTGCCCCAGCCCCAGGCCCAGCCCCAGCCCCAGCCCCAGCCCCAGCCCCAGCCCTGCCCCAGCCGCAGCCCCCAGGCCTGACCTCAGCCCTGTCCCAGCCCTGGCTCCTGCCCCAACCCTGGCTCCAGCCCCAGCCCAGCCCCTGTCCCAGCCCAGCCCAAGCCCTGGCCCAACCCCAGCCCACAACCCATCCTTGCCCCCAGCCCAGCCCCAGCCCCAGCCCAGCCCTGCCCCGGCCCAGCCCCAGCCCAGCCCCAGCCCCTGCCCCAGCCCCAGCCCCAGCCCTGGATCCAGCCCCAGTCGCAGCCCCGGCCCCAGCCCAGCCCTAGCCCAGCCCCAGCCCCACCATCAGCCCCAGCCCAGCTTCAGCCACAGCCCAGCCACAGCCCTGGACCCAGCCCCAGCCCAGCCCCAGCCCCAGCCCTGCCCTAGCCCAGCCCCAGCCCTGGACCAAGCCCCACCCCTGAGCCAAACCCAGCCCCAGCCTGGCCCCAGCCCTGCCCTAGCTCCAGCCCTAGCCCTGTCCCCAGCCTAGGCCCGTGCCCCAGCCCCAGTCCCAGTCCTGCCCCATCCCAGCCTCCAGCCCCAGCCCTGCCCTCAGCCCAGCCCCAAACACAGCCTGGCCCCAGCCCTGTCCCCAGCCCCAGGCCCAGCCCCAGCCCCAGCCCCAGGCCTGCCCCAGCCGCAGCCCCAGGCCTGACCTCAGCCCTGCCCCAGCCCTGGCTCCTGCCCCAGCCCTGGCTCCAGCCCCAGCCCCAGCCCTGCCCATGCCTTGGTTCCAGCCCCAGCCCCAGCCCTGCGCCAAGCCAGCCCCAGCCCAACGCCCAGCCTCAAGCCTAGTCCTGCCCCAGCCTTGGCCCCAATCCAGCCCCAGCCCTACCCCTACCTCAGCCCTAGCCCGAGCCCTGTCCGCAGCCCCAGCCCCAGCCCTGGACCAAGCCCCACCCTGGACCTAGCCCCAGCCCCAGCCCAGCCCCCGCCCTGCCACAGCCTAGCCCCAGCCCCAGTCCAGCCCCTGCCCTGGACCCAGTCCCAGCCCCAGCCCAGCCCCAGGCCAGCCCCAGCCACCGCCCAGCCCCAGCCCTGCCCCCAGCCCAGCCCCAGCACCACACTAGCCCCAAGCCCCCAGCCCAGCCCCTGCCCTGGACCCAGCCCCAGCCCCACCCCAGCCTCATACCCTGCCCAGGCCCAGCCCTGCCCCAGCCCAGCCCAGCCCCATCCCCAGCCCTGCCCCCAGCCCAGACCCAGCCCAAGCCCTGCCCCAGCCCAGCCCAAGCCACCGCCCAGCCCCTGCCCTGGACCCAGCCCCAGCCCCTGCCCTCTCCCAGTCCCCGCCCCAGCCCCAACCCCACGCACGGCCCCATCCCCGGACCCAGCCCAGCCCTGCCCCAGCCCCCGCCCTGCCCCACCCCAGCCCTGCACCGAACCCAGCCCCAGCCCGGCCCCAGCCCTGCCCCAGCCCAGCCCTGCACCAAACCCAGCCTCAGCCCCAGCCCCAGCCCCAGCACAGCCCCACTCACGGCCCCATCCCCGGCCCCAGCCCAGCCCTGCACCAGCACCAGCCCTGCACCGAACACAGCCCCAGCCCGGCCCCAGCCATGACCCAGCCCAGCCCTGCCCCGGCCCAGCCCCAGCCCTGCCCCAGCCCGGCCCCAGCCCCAGCCCCAGCCCAGCCCCAGCCCCAGCCCCAGCCCTGGATCCAGCCCCAGTCGCAGCCCCGGCCCCAGCCCAGCCCTAGCCCAGCCCCAGCCCCACCCTCAGCCCCAGCCCAGCTCCAGCCACAGCCCAGCCACAGCCCTGGACCCAGCCCCAGCCCAGCCCCAGCCCCAGCCCTGCCCTAGCCCAGCCCCAGCCCTGGACCAAGCCCCACCCCTGAGCCGAACCCAGCCCCAGCCTGGCCCCAGCCCTGCCCTAGCTCCAGCCCTAGCCCTGGCCCCAGCCTAGGCCCGTGCCCCAGCCCCAGTCCCAGTCCTGCCCCATCCCAGCCTCCAGCCCCAGCCCTGCCCTCAGCCCAGCACCAAACACAGCCTGGCCCCAGCCCTGTCCCCAGCCCCAGGCCCAGCCCCAGCCCCAGCCCCAGCCCCAGGCCTGCCCCAGCCGCAGCCCCAGGCCTGACCTCAGCCCTGCCCCAGCCCTGGCTCCTGCCCCAGCCCTGGCTCCAGCCCCAGCCCCAGCCCTGCCCATGCCTTGGTTCCAGCCCCAGCCCCAGCCCTGCGCCAACCCAGCCCCAGCCCAACGCCCAGCCTCAAGCCTAGTCCTGCCCCAGCCTTGGCCCCAATCCAGCCCCAGCCCTACCCCTACCTCAGCCCTAGCCCGAGCCCTGTCCGCAGCCCCAGCCCCAGCCCCGGCCCCACCCTCGCCACCAGCCCAGCCCCAGCCCCAACCTTGGCCCCAGCCCAGCCCCAGTTCCAGCCCTGCCCCAGCCCCGGCCCCAGACTCGGCCCCAGCCCAGCCCCAGGCCTAGCCCTGTCCCAGTCCCCGCCCCAGACCCAGCCACAGCCCCAGCCCTGTGCCAGCCCTACCACAGCCCAGCCCCGGTCCCAGCCCAGCCCAAGCCCAGCCCTGCCCTGGACCCAGCCCCAGCCCCACCCCAGCCTCATCCCCAGCCCAGGCCCAGCCCTGCCCCAGCCCAAGCCCCAGCCCCAGCCCCAGCCCCATCCCTGCCCCCAGCCCAGCCCCAGCTCCAGCCCTGCCCCAGCCCAGCCTCAGCCACCGCCCAGCCCCAGCCCAGCCCCAGCCCTGCCCCAGCCTAGCCCCAGCCCCACCCCAGCCTCATCCCCAGCCCAGGCCCAGCCCAGCTCCAGCCACAGCCCAGCCACAGCCCTGGACCCAGCCCCAGCCCAGCCCCTGCCCCAGCCCGACCCTCGGCCCCAGCCCAGCACCTGCCCCAGCCCTGCCCCGGCCCAGCTCCTGCCCCAGCCCTGCCCCGGCCCAGCTCCAGCCACAGGCAGGCCACAGCCCTGCCCCAGCCCTGCCCTCAGCTCAGCCCCAGCCCCAGCCCGGAACCAGTCCTGCCCCAGCCCTGGACACAGCCCCACCCTGGGCCCAGCCGCCTAAACCCCAGCCCCAGTCCAGACCCTCTCCTGGACCCAGTCCCAGCCCCAGCCCAGCCCCAGGCCAGCCCCAGCCAACGCCCAGCCCCAGCCCCAGCCCAGCCCCTGCCCTGGACCCAGCCCCAGCCCCCACCCCAGCCTCATACCCTGCCCAGGCCCAGCCCTGCCCCAGCCCAGCCCAGCCCCATCCCCAGCCCTGCCCCCAGCCCAGACCCAGCCCGAGCCCTGCCCCAGCCCAGCCCAAGCCACCGCCCAGCCCCCTGCCCCAGCCCCAGCCCAGCCCCTGCCCTGGACCCAGCCCCAGCCCCACCCCAGCCTCATACCCTGCCCAGGCCCAGCCCTGCCCCAGCCCAGCCCAGCCCCATCCCCAGCCCTGCCCCCAGCCCAGCCCCCACCCTCGGCCCCAGCCCAGCCCCCTGCCCCAGCCCTGCCCTGGACCCAGTCCCAGCCCCAGCCCAGCCCAAGCCCAGCCCCAGCTCCAGCCCAGCCCCAGCCCTGGACCCAGCCCCAGCCCCAGCCCTGCCCCAGTCCCCGCCCCCGGTCCCCAACCCCAGCCCCACCCCCGGCCCCAGCCCCCGGCCCCAGCCACGCCCCACTCACGGCCCCATCCCCAGCCCCAGCCCAGCTCCAGCCCCAGCCCCAGCCCTGCACCGAACCAAGCCCCAGCCCAGCCCCAGCCACCGCCCAGCCCCAGCCCTGGACCCAGCCCCAGCCCCAGCCCTCTCCCAGTCCCCGCCCCGGCCCCAGCCCCGGCCCCAGCCAAGCCCCACTCACGGCCCCAGCCCCAGCCCCCAGCCCAGCTCCAGCCCCAGCCCCAGCCCTGCACCAAACCCAGCCCCAGCCCGGCCCCCACACTCAGCCCCAGCCCAGCTCCAGACACAGCCCAGCCACAGCCCCTGGACCCAGCCCCAGGCCAGCCCCCGGCCCCAGCCCAGCCCTAGCCCAGCCCCAGCCTCATCCTCAGCCCCAGCCCACCTCCGGCCACAGCCCTGCCACAAGCCTGGACCCAGCCCCAGCCCAGCCCCCAGCCCCCAGCCCTGCCCTAGCCCAGCCCAAGCCCTGGCCCAACCCCAGCCCAAAACCATCCTTGCCCCCAGCCTAGCCCTAGCCCCAACCTTGGCCCCAGCCCAGACCCAGGCCTAGCCTTGTGCCAGCCCTACCCCAGCCCAGCCCCGGTCCCCAGCACAGCCCAAGCCCTGGCCCAGCCCCCAGCCCCACCCTAGCCTCATCCCCCAACCCAAGCCCAGCCCTGCCCCAGCCTAGCCCTGCCCCAGCCCCAGCCCTGCACCGAACCCAGCCCAGCCCCAGCACAGCCCCACTCACGGCCCCATCCCCGGCCCCAGCCCAGCCCTGCACCAGCACCAGCCCTGCACCGAACACAGCCCCAGCCCGGCCCCAGCCATGCCCCAGCGCCCAGCCCTGCCCCGGCCCAGCCCCAGCCCATCCCCCAGCCCCAGCCCCAGCCCCAGCCCCAGCCCCAGCCCTGCACCAGCCCAGCCCCAGCCCCAGCCCAGCCCTGCCCCGGCCCAGCCCCAGCCCAGCCCCAGCCACAGCCACAGCCCAGACCCAGCCCTGGACCCAGCCCCATCCCAGCCCCAGCCCCCAGCCCTGCCCTAGCCCAGCCCCAGCCCCTGGACCAAGCCCCACCCTGGACCCAGCCCCAGCCCCAGCCCAGCCCCCGCCCTGCCACAGCCTAGCCCCAGCCCCAGTCCAGCCCCTGCCCTGGACCCAGTCCCAGCCCCAGCCCAGCCCCAGGCCAGCCCCAGCCACCGCCCAGCCCCAGCCCTGCCCCCAGCCCAGCCCCAGCACCACACTAGCCCCCGCCCCCAGCCCAGCCCCTGCCCTGGGACCCAGCCCCAGCCCCACCCCAGCCTCATACCCTGCCCAGGCCCAGCCCTGCCCCAGCCCCAGCCCAGCCCCATCCCCAGCCCTGCCCCCAGCCCAGACCCAGCCCGAGCCCTGCCCCAGCCCAGCCCAAGCCACCGCCCAGCCCCTGCCCTGGACCCAGCCCCAGCCCCTGCCCTCTCCCAGTCCCCGCCCCAGCCCCAACCCCACGCACCGGCCCCATTCCCGGCCCCAGCCCAGCCCTGCCCCAGCCCCCGCCCTGCCCCAGCCCCAGCCCTGCACCGAACCCAGCCCCAGCCCGGCCCCAGCCCTGCCCCAGCCCAGCCCTGCACCAAACCCAGCCCCAGGCCCAGCCCCAGCCCCAGCACAGCCCCACTCACGGCCCCATCCCCGGCCCCAGCCCAGCCCTGCACCAGCACCAGCCCTGCACCGAACACAGCCCCAGCCCGGCCCCAGCCATGACCCCAGCCCAGCCCTGCCCCGGCCCAGCCACAGCCTAGCCCCAGCCCAGCCCCAGCCCCAGCCCTGCCCCAGCCCAGCCCCAGCCCCAGCCCAGCCCTGCCCCGGCCCAGCCCCAGCCCAGCCCCAGCCCCAGCCCCAGCCCCAGCCCCAGCCCCAGCCCTGGATCCAGCCCCAGTCGCAGCCCTGGCCCCAGCCCAGCCCCAGCCCCAGCCCCAGCCCCCAGCCCCAGCCCCACCCCAGCCTCATCCCCAGCCCAGGCCCAGCCCTGCCCCAGCCCAAGCCCCAGCCCCAGCCCCAGCCCCATCCCTGCCCCTAGCCCAGCCCCATCTCCAGCCCTGCCCCAGCCCAGCCTCAGCCACCGCCCAGCCCCAGCCCAGTCCCAGCCCTGCCCCAGCCTAGCCCCAGCCCCACCCCAGCCTCATCCCCAGCCCAGGCCCAGCCCAGCTCCACCCACAGCCCAGCCACAGCCCTGGACCCAGCCCCAGCCCAGCCCCTGCCCCAGCCCCACCCTCGGCCCCAGCCCAGCACCTGCCCCAGCCCTGCCCCGGCCCAGCTCCTGCCCCAGCCCTGCCCCGGCCCAGCTCCAGCCACAGGCAGGCCACAGCCCTGCCCCAGCCCTGCCCTCAGCCCAGCCCCAGCCCGGAACCAGTCCTGCCCCAGCCCTGGACACCAGCCCCACCCTGGGCCCAGCCCCAGCCCAGCCCCAGCCCTGCCACAGCCTAACCCCAGCCCCAGTCCAGACCCTCTCCTGACCCAGTCCCAGCCCCAGCCCAGCCCCAGGCCAGCCCCAGCCAACGCCCAGCCCCAGCCCTGCCCCCAGCCCAGCCCCAGCACCACATTAGCCCCAGCCCCAGCCCAGCCCCTGCCCTGGACACAGCCCCAGCCCAGCCCCAGCCACAGCCCCAGCCCAGCCCCAGCCCAGCCCCAGCCACAGCCCAGTCCCAGCCCTAGAGCCAGCCCCAGTCGCAGACCCGGCCCCCAGCCCCGCCCTAGCCCTGCCCCAGCCCCACCCTCAGCTCCAGCCCAGCTCCAACCACAGCCCAGCCACAGCCCTGCACCCAGCCCCCAGCCCAGCCCCTGCCCAGCCCCACCCCTCGGCCCCAGCCCAGCAACTGCCCCAGCCCTGCCCCGGCCCAGCCCCTGCCCCAGCCCTGCCCCGGCCCAGCTCCAGCCACAGCCCAGCCACAGCCCTGCCCCAGCCCTGCCCTCAGCTCAGCCCCAGCCCTGGGACCAAGCCCCAGCCCAGCCCCAGCCCCAGCCCTGCCCTAGCCCAGCCCCAGCCCTGGACCAAGCCCCACCCCTGAGCCGAACCCAGCCCCAGCCTGGCCCCAGCCCTGCCCTAGCTCCAGCCCTAGCCCTGGCCCCAGCCTAGGCCCGTGCCCCAGCCCCAGTCCCAGTCCTGCCCCATCCCAGCCTCCAGCCCCAGCCCTGCCCTCAGCCCAGCCCCAAACACAGCCTGGCCCCAGCCCTGTCCCCAGCCCCAGGCCCAGCCCCAGCCCCAGCCCCAGGCCTGCCCCAGCCGCAGCCCCAGGCCTGACCTCAGCCCTGCCCCAGCCCTGGCTCCTGCCCCAGCCCTGGCTCCAGCCCCAGCCCCAGCCCTGCCCATGCCTTGGTTCCAGCCCCAGCCCCAGCCCTGCGCCAACCCAGCCCCAGCCCAACGCGCAGCCTCAAGCCTAGTCCTGCCCCAGCCTTGGCCCCAATCCAGCCCCAGCCCTACCCCTACCTCAGCCCTAGCCCAAGCCCTGTCCGCAGCCCCAGCCCCAGCCCCGGCCCCACCCTCGCCACCAGCCCAGCCCCAGCCCCAACCTTGCCCCCAGCCCAGCCCCAGTTCCAGCCCTGCCCCAGCCCCGGCCCCAGACTCGGCCCCAGCCCAGCCCCAGGCCTAGCCCTGTCCCAGTCCCCGCCCCAGACCCAGCCACAGCCCCAGCCCTCTGCCAGCCCTACCACAGCCCAGCCCCGGTCCCAGCCCAGCCCAAGCCCAGCCCTGCCCTGGACCCAGCCCCAGCCCCACCCCAGCCTCATCCCCAGCCCAGGCCCAGCCCTGCCCCAGCCCAAGCCCCAGCCCCAGCCCCATCCCTGCCCCCAGCCCAGCCCCAACTCCAGCCCTGCCCCAGCCCAGCCTCAGCCACCGCCCAGCCCCAGCCCAGCCCCAGCCCTGCCCCAGCCTAGCCCCAGCCCCACCCCAGCCTCATCCCCAGCCCAGGCCCAGCCCTGCCCCAGCCCAAGCCCCAGCCCCAGCCCCAGCCCCATCCCTGCCCCCAGCCCAGCCCCAGCTCCAGCCCTGCCCCAGCCCAGTCCCAGCCAACGCCCAGCCCCAGCCCTGCCCCCAGCCCAGCCCCAGCTCCAGCCCTGCCCCAGCCCAGCCTCAGCCACCGCCCAGCCCCAGCCCAGCCCCAGCCCTGCCCCAGCCCTGCCCCAGCCCCAGCCCCAGCCCCACCCCCGGCCCCAGCCCTGGCCCCAGCCAAGCCCCACTCACGGCCCAAGCCCCAGCCCCAGCCCAGCCCTAGCCCAGCCCTGCCCCAGCCCCACCCCTGCACCGAACCCAGCCCCAGCCCTGCTCCAGCCTGGCCCCAGCCCTGGCCCCAGCCCTGGACCCAGTCCCAGCCAACGCCCAGCTCCAGCCCTGCCCCAGCCCAGCCTCAGCCACCGCCCAGCCCCAGCCCAGCCCCAGCCCTGCCCCAGCCTAGCCCCAGCCCCACCCCAGCCTCATCCCCAGCCCAGGCCCAGCCCAGCTCCAGCCACAGCCCAGCCACAGCCTTGGACCCAGACCCAGCCCAGCCCCTGCCCCAGCCCCACCCTCGGCCCCAGCCCAGCACCTGCCCCAGCCCTGCCCCGGCCCAGCCCCTGCCCCAGCCCTGCCCCGGCCCAGCTCCAGCCACAGCCAGGCCACAGCCCTGCCCCAGCCCTGCCCCCAGCCCAGCCCCAGCACCACACTAGCCCCAGCCGCAGCCCAGCCCCTGCCCTGGAACCAGTCCAGCCCCACCCCAGCCTCATCCCCTGCCCAGGCCCAGCCCCAGCCCCAGCCCAGCCCCTGCCCTGGACACAGCCCCAGCCCAGCCACAGCCACAGCCCCAGCCCAGCCCCAGCCCAGCCCCAGCCTCACCCTCAGCTCCAGCCCAGCTCCAGCCACAGCCCAGCCACAGCCCTGGACCCAGACCCAGCCCAGCCCCTGCCCCAGCCCCACCCTCGGCCCCAGCCCTGCAACTGCCCCAGCCCTGCCCCGGCCCAGCCCCTCCCCCAGCCCTGCCCCGGCCCAGCTCCAGCCACAGCCCAGCCACAGCCCTGCCCCAGCCATGCCCTCAGCTCAGCCCCAGCCCCAGCCCGGCCCCAGTCCTGCCCCAGCCCTGGACACAGCCCCACCCTGGACCCAGCCCCAGCCCCAGCCCAGCCCCCGCCCTGCCACAGCCTAGCCCCAGCCCCAGTCCAGCCCCTGCCCTGGACCCAGTCCCAGCCCCAGCCCAGCCCCAGGCCAGCCCCAGCCACCGCCCAGCCCCAGCCCTGCCCCCAGCCCAGCCCCAGCACCACACTAGCCCCAGCCCAGCCCCTGCCCTGGACCCAGCCCCAGCCCCACCCCAGCCTCATACCCTGCCCAGGCCCAGCCCTGCCCCAGCCCAGCCCTGCACCGTACCCAGCCCCAGCCCCAGCCCCAGCCCCAGCACAGCCCCACTCACGGCCCCATCCCCGGCCCCAGCCCAGCCCTGCACCAGCACCAGCCCTGCACCGAACACAGCCCCAGCCCGGCCCCAGCCATGCCCCAGCCCAGCCCTGCCCCGGCCCACCCCTAGCCCAGCCCCAGCCCCACCCTCAGCCCCAGCCCAGCTCCAGCCACAGCCCAGCCACAGCCCTGGACCCAGCCCCAGCCCAGCCCCAGCCCCAGCCCTGCCCTAGCCCAGCCCCAGCCCTGGACCAAGCCCCACCCCTGAGCCGAACCCAGCCCCAGCCTGGCCCCAGCCCTGCCCTAGCTCCAGCCCTAGCCCTGTCCCCAGCCTCGGCCCGTGCCCCAGCCCCAGTCCCAGTCCTGCCCCATCCCAGCCTCCAGCCCCAGCCCTGCCCTCAGCCCAGCCCCAAACACAGCCTGGCCCCAGCCCCGTCCCCAGCCCCAGGCCCAGCCCCAGCCCCAGCCCCAGGCCTGCCCCAGCCGCAGCCCCAGGCCTGACCTCAGCCCTGCCCCAGCCCTGGCTCCTGCCCCAGCCCTGTCTCCAGCCCCAGCCCCAGCCCTGCCCATGCCTTGGTTCCAGCCCCAGCCCCAGCCCTGCGCCAACCCAGCCCCAGCCCAACGCCCAGCCTCAAGCCTAGTCCTGCCCCAGCCTTGGCCCCAATCCAGCCCCAGCCCTACCCCTATCTCAGCCCTAGCCCAAGCCCTGTCCGCAGCCCCAGCCCCAGCCCCGGCCCCACCCTCGCCACCAGCCCAGCCCCAGCCCCAACCTTGGCCCCAGCCCAGCCCCAGCCCCAACCTTGGCCCCAGCCCAGCCCCAGTTCCAGCCCTGCCCCAGCCCCCGCCCCAGACTCGGACCCAGCCCAGCCCCAGGCCTAGCCCTGTCCCAGTCCTCGCCCCAGACCCAGCCACAGCCCCAGCCCTGTGCCAGCCCTACCACAGCCCAGCCCCAGTCTCAGCCCAGCCCAAGCCCAGCCCTGCCCTGGACCCAGTCCCAGCCCCACCCCAGCCTCATCCCCAGCCCAGGCCCAGCCCTGCCCCAGCCCAAGCCCCAGCCCCAGCCCCAGCCCCAGCCCCATCCCTGCCCCCAGCCCAGCCCCAGCTCCAGCCCTGCCCCAGCCCAGTCCCAGCCAACGCCCAGCCCCAGCCCTGCCCCCAGCCCAGCCCCAGCTCCAGCCCTGCCCCAGCCCAGCCTCAGCCACCGCCCAGCCCCAGCCCAGCCCCAGCCCTGCCCCAGCCCTGCCCCAGCCCCAGCCCCACCCCCGGCCCCAGCCCTGGCCCCAGCCAAGCCCCACTCACGGCCCAAGCCCCGGCCCCAGCCCAGCCCTAGCCCAGCCCTGCCCCAGCCCCACCCCTGCACCGAACCCAGCCCCAGCCCTGCTCCAGCCTGGCCCCAGCCCTGGCCCCAGCCCTGGACCCAGTCCCAGCCAACGCCCAGCCCCAGCCCTGCCCCCAGCCCAGCCCCAGCCCCACCCTGGACCCAGCCCCAGCCCCAGCCCCGCCCCAGCCCTGCCTCAGCCTAGCCCCAGCCCCAGCCCAGCCCCAGCCCCAGCCCAGCCCCTGCCCTGGACCCAGCCCCCGCCCAGCCCCAGCCCCAGCCCCACCCACAGGCCTGCCCCAGCCACAGCCCAGCCCCAGCCCCAGCGCAGTCTTAGCCCAGCCCCAGCCCCACCCTCAGCCGCAGCCCAGCTCCAGCCACTGCCCAGCCACAGCCCTGGACCTAGCCCCAGCCCAGCCCCAGCCCTAGCCCAGCCCCACACCCAGCCCCAGCCCCAGCCCAACCCCAACCCCAGCCCTGCCCCACCCTCGTCCCCAGCCCAGCCCTTGCCCCAGCCCTAACCCTGCCCAGTCCCGGTCCATGCCCAGCCCCAGCCCTGCCCAACCCCAGCCCTAGCCCCAGGCCTGCCCAAGACTTGGTTCCAGCCCCAGCCCCAGCCTTGCCACAGCCCTGCCACAGCCCAGCCCCAGCCACCGACCAGCCCCAGCCCTGTACCCAGCCCCAGCCCCAGCCCTGTCCCAGTCCCCGCCCCAGCCCCCAGACCCAGCCCCACACCTGGCCCCAGCCCCTGCCCCAGCCAAGCCCCAGCCCCAGTCCAGCCCCTGCCCTGGACCCAGTCCCAGCCACCGCCCTGCCCCAGCCCTGCACCCAGCCCAGCCCCAGCCCCACCCTGGACCCAGCCCCAGCCCCAGCCCAGCCCCAGCCCTGCCCCATCCTAGCCGCAGCCCCAGCTCAGCCCCAGCCCCAGCCCAGCCCCAGCCCTGGACCCAGCCCTGCCCAAGACTTGGATCCAGCCCCAGCCCCAGCCCTGGAACCAGCCCCAGTCACAGCCCCAGCCCCAGCGCAATCCTAGCCCAGCCCCAGCCCAGCTCCAGCCACTGCCCAGCCCCAGTCCAAGCCTTGCCCCAGTCCCTGCCCCAGCCCAGCCCTGTCCCCAGCCCCAGCCACAGCCCAGCCACTGGCACTGCCCCAGCCTAGCCCCAGCTTCAGCCCCAGCCCTGCCCCAGCCCAGCCCCAGCCACAGCCCAGCCCCAGCACTGGATCCAGACCCAGTCGCAGCCCCAGCCCCAGCCCAGCCCTAGCCCAGCCCCAGCCCCACCCTCGGCCCCAGCCCAGCCCCTGCTTCAGCCCAGCCACAACCCTGGACCCAGCCCCAGCCCAGCCCCAGCCCTGGACCAAGCCCCACCCCTGAGCCAAACCCAGCCCCAGCCTGGCCCCAGCCCTGCCCTAGCTCCAGCCCTAGCCCTGGCCCCAGCCTCGGCCCGTGCCCCTGCCCCAGTCCCAGTCCTGCCCCATCCCAGCCTCCAGCCCCAGCCCTGCCCTCAGCCCAGCCCCAGACCCAGCCTGGCCCCAGCCCTGTCTCGAGCCCCAGCCACAGCCCAGCCCCAGGCCCAGCCCCAGCCTAGTCCCAGGCCTGCCCCAGCCGCAGGCCCTGGCCTGACCTCAGCCCTGCCCCAGCCCTGGCTCCTGCCCCAGCCCTGGCTCCTGCCCCAGCCCTGGCTCCAGCCCCAGCCCCAGCCCTGCCCAAGCCTTGGTTCCAGCCCCAGCCCCAGCCCTGCACCAAGCCAGCCCCAGCCCAAGGCCAAGCCTCAAGCCTAATCCTGCCCCAGCCCTGGCCCCCAATCCAGCCCCAGCCCTAACCCTACATCAGCCCTAGCCCCAGCCCTGTCCGCAGCCCCAGCCCCAGCCCCACCCTCGCCACCAGCCCAGCCCCAGCCCCAACCTTGGCCCCAGCCCAGCCCCAGCCCTGCCCAGCCCTGCCCCAGCCCCAGCCCTGCCTAAGCCTTGGTTCCAGCCCCAGCCCCAGCCCTGCCCCAGCCCCACACTCGGCCCCAGCCCTGCCCCAGCCCCAGCCCTGCACGGGCCCATCTTCAGCCCCAGCCCAGCCCCTGCCCTGGACCCATCCCCAGCCCAGCTCCAGCCCCAGCCCCAGGCCTGCCCCATCCCAGCCCCAGCCAGAGCCCAGCCCCAGCCCAAGCCCCAGCCCCAGTCGCAGCCCTGGCCCCAGCCCAGATCTAGCCCATCCCCCACCCCACCATCAGCCCCAGCCCAGCTCCAGCCACAGACCAGCCCCAGCCCTGGACCCAGCCCCAGCCCCAGCCCAGCCCCTGCCCCAGCCCCAGCCCAACCCCAGCCCCAGCCCTGCCCCAGCCCAACCCCAGCCCCAGCCCAGCCCCCAGCCCCGGCCCTGCCCCAGCCCAACCCCAGCCACAGCCCTGCCCCAGCCCTGGACCCAGCCCCAGCCCCAGCCCCACCCCCGGCCCCAGCCCCGGCCCCAGCCCAGCCCTAGCCCAGCCCTGACCCAGCCCCAGCCCTAGCCCAGCCCTGCCCTCAGCCCAGCCCCAGGCCCGGTCCCAGCCCCAGCCCTGAGCCAAACCCAGCCCCAGCCTGGCCCCAGCCCTGCCCTAGCTCCAGCCCTAGCCCTGTCCCCAGCCTCGGCCCGTGCCCCTGCCCCAGTCCCAGTCCTGCCCCATCCCAGCCCCCAGCCCCAGCCCTGCCCTCAGCCCAGCCCCAGCCCCACCCTGGACCCAGCCCCAGCCCCAGCCCAGCTATAGCCCTGCCGTGGACCCAGCCCCAGCCCCCACCCCAGCCTCATCCCCAGCCCAGGCCCAGACTTGCCCCAGCCTAAGCCCAGCCCCAGCCCCAGCCGCAGCACCATCCCCATCCGTTCCCCCAGCCCGGCCCCAGCCCCAGCCCCACCCTCGGCCCCAGCCCAGCCCCTGCCCCAGCCCTGCCCTGGACCCAGTCCCAGCCCCAGCCCAGCCCAAACCCAGCCCCAGCCACCGCCCAGCCCCAGCCCTGGACCCAGCCCCAGCCCCAGCCCTCTCCCAGTCCCCGCCCCGGCCCCAGCCCCAGCCCCACCCCCATCCCCAGCCCCAGCCCAGCTCCAGCCCCAGCCCCAGCCCTGCACCAAACCCAGCCCCAGCCCGGCCCCACACTCAGCCCCAGCCCAGCTCCAGACACAGCCCAGCCACAGCCCTGGACCCAGCCCCAGGCCAGCCCCGGCCCCAGCCCAGCCCTAGCCCAGCCCCAGCCTCATCCTCAGCCCCAGCCCACCTCCGGCCACAGCCCTGCCACAGCCCTGGACCCAGCCCCAGTCCAGCCCCAGCCCCAGCCCTGCCCTAGCCCAGCCCAAGCCCTGGCCCAACCCCAGCCCAAAACCCATCCTTGCCCCCAGCCTAACCCTAGCCCCAACCTTGGCCACAGCCCAGACCCAGGCCTAGCCTTGTGCCAGCCCTACCCCAGCCCAGCGCCGGTCCCAGCACAGCCCAAGCCCTGGCCCAGCCCCAGCCCAAACCCCATCCTTGCCCCAGCCCAGCCCTAGCCCTGCCCCAGTCCCAGCCCCAGCCCAGCCCCAGCCCTGGACCCATCCCCAGCCCCACCCTAGCCTCATCCCCAACCCAGGCCCAGCCCTGCCCCAGCCCCCGCCCTGCCCCAGCCCCAGCCCAGCCCCTGCCCTGGACCAAGCCACAGCCCAGCCCCAGCCACAGCCCCAGCCCAGCCACAGCCCTGCCCCAGCCCAGCCACAGCCACACCCTGGACCCAGCCCCAGTCGCAGCCCCGGCCCCAGACCAGCCCCAGACCCGGCCCCAGCCCCAGCCCAACCCCAGCCCCAGCCCTGCCCCAGCCCAACCCCAGCCCCAGCCCAGCCCCCAGCCCCGGCCCTACCCCTGCCCAGTCCCGGTCCATGCCCAGCCCCAGCCCCAGCCCAGCCCCAGCCCCAGCCCAGCCCCTGCCCTGGACCCAGCCCCCGCCCAGCCCCAGCCCCAGCCCCACCCACAGGCCTGCCCCGGCCACAGCCCAGCCCCAGCCCCAGCGCAGTCTTAGCCCAGCCCCAGCCCCACCCTCAGCCCCAGCCCAGCTCCAGCCACAGCCCAGCCACAGCCCTGGACCTAGCCCCAGCCCAGCCCTAGCCCAGCCCCACACCCAGCCCCAGCCCCAGCCCAACCCCAACCCCAGCCCTGCCCCACCCTCGTCCCCAGCCCAGCCCTTGCCCCAGCCCTAACCCTGCCCAGTCCCGGTCCATGCCCAGCCCCAGCCCTGCCCAGCCCCAGCCCTAGCCCCAGGCCTGCCCAAGACTTGGTTCCAGCCCCAGCCCCAGCCCTGCCCCAGCCCTGCCACAGCCCAGCCCCAGCCACCGACCAGCCCCAGCCCTGTACCCAGCCCCAGCCCCAGCCCTGTCCCAGTCCCCGCCCCAGCCCCAGACCCAGCCCCACACCTGGCCCCAGCCCCTGCCCCAGCCAAGCCCCAGCCCCAGTCCAGCCCCTGCCCTGGACCCAGTCCCAGCCACCGCCCTGCCCCAGCCCTGCACCCAGCCCAGCCCCAGCCCCACCCTGGACCCAGCCCCAGCCCCAGCCCAGCCCCAGCCCTGCCCCATCCTAGCCGCAGCCCCAGCCCAGCCCCAGCCCCAGCCCAGCCCCAGCCCTGGACCCAGCCCTGCCCAAGACTTGGATCCAGCCCCAGCCCCAGCCCTGGAACCAGCCCCAGTCACAGCCCCAGCCCCAGCGCAATCCTAGCCCAGCCCCAGCCCAGCTCCAGCCACTGCCCAGCCCCAGTCCAAGCCTTGCCCCAGTCCCTGCCCCAGCCCAGCCCTGTCCCCAGCCCCAGCCACAGCCCAGCCACTGGCCCTGCCCCAGCCTAGCCCCAGCTTCAGCCCCATCCCCTGCCCCAGCCCAGCCCCAGCCACAGCCCAGCCCCAGCACTGGATCCAGACCCAGTCGCAGCCCCAGCCCCAGCCCAGCCCTAGCCCAGCCCCAGCCCCACCCTCGGCCCCAGCCCAGCCCCTGCTTCAGCCCAGCCACAACCCTGGACCCAGCCCCAGCCCAGCCCCAGCCCCAGCCCTGCCCTAGCCCAGCCCCCGCCCTGGACCAAGACCCACCCCTGAGCCAAACCCAGCCCCAGCCTGGCCCCAGCCCTGCCCTAGCTCCAGCCCTAGCCCTGGCCCCAGCCTCGGCCCGTGTCCCTGCCCCAGTCCCAGTCCTGCCCCATCCCAGCCTCCAGCCCCAGCCCTGCCCTCAGCCCAGCCCCAGACCCAGCCTGGCCCCAGCCCTGTCTCGAGCCCCAGCCACAGCCCAGCCCCAGGCCCAGCCCCAGCCTAGTCCCAGGCCTGCCCCAGCCGCAGACCCTGGCCTGACCTCAGCCCTGCCCCAGCCCTGGCTCCAGCCCCAGCCCCAGCCCTGCCCATGCCTTGGCTCCAGCCCCAGCCCCAGCCCTGCACCAAGCCAGCCCCAGCCCAAGGCCAAGCCTCAAGCCTAATCCTGCCCCAGCCCTGGCCCCAATCCAGCCCCAGCCCTAACCCTACCTCAGCCCTAGCCCCAGCCCTGTCCGCAGCCCCAGCCCCAGCCCCACCCTCGCCACCAGCCCAGCCCCAGCCCCAACCTTGGCCCCAGCCCAGCCCCAGCCCCAGCCCTGCCCCAGCCCCACACTCGGCCCCAGCCCAGCCCCAGCCCCAGCCCTGCACGGGCCCAGCTTCAGCCCCAGCCCAGCCCCTGCCCTGGACCCATCCCCAGCCCAGCTCCAGCCCCAGCCCCAGGCCTGCCCCATCCCAGCCCCAGCCAGAGCCCAGCCCCAGCCCAAGCCCCAGCCCCAGTCGCAGCCCTGGCCCCAGCCCAGATCTAGCCCAGCCCCCACCCCACCATCAGCCCCAGCCCACCTCCAGCCACAGACCAGCCCCAGCCCTGGACCCAGCCCCAGCCCCAGCCCAGCCCCTGCCCCAGCCCCAGCCCAACCCCAGCCCCAGTCCTGCCCCAGCCCAACCCCAGCCCCAGCCCAGCCCCCAGCCCCGGCCCTGCCCCAGCCCAACCCCAGCCACAGCCCTGCCCCAGCCCAACCCCAGCCACAGCCCTGCCCCAGCCCTGGGCCCAGCCCCAGCCCCAGCCCCACCCCCGGCCCCAGCCTCGGCCCCAGCCCAGCCCTAGCCCAGCCCTGACCCAGCCCCAGCCCTAGCCCAGCCCTGCCCTCAGCCCAGCCCCAGGCCCGGTCCCAGCCCCAGCCCTGAGCCAAACCCAGCCCCAGCCGGGCCCCAGCCCTGCCCTAGCTCCAGCCCTCGCCCTGTCCCCAGCCTCGGCCCGTGCCCCTGCCCCAGTCCCAGTCCTGCCCCATCCCAGCCCCCAGCCCCAGCCCTGCCCTCAGCCCAGCCCCAGACCCAGCCTGGCCCCAGCCCTGGCCCCAGCATTGGACCCAGTCCCAGCCACCGCCCAGCCCCAGCCCTGCCCCCAGCCCAGCCCCAGCCCCACCCTGGACCCAGCCCCAGCCCCACCCCAGCCTCATCCCCAGCCCAGGCCCAGACCTGCCCCAGCCCAAGCCCAGCCCCAGCCCCAGCCGAAGCACCATCCCCACCCGTTCCCCCAGCCCAGCCCCAGCCCCACCCTCGGCCCCAGCCCAGCCCCTGCCCCAGCCCTGCCCTGGACCCAGTCCCAGCCCCAGCCCAGCCCAAACCCAGCCCCAGCCACCGCCCAGCCCCAGCCCTGGACCCAGCCCCAGCCCCAGCCCTCTCCCAGTCCCCCGCCCCGGCCCCAGCCCCAGCCCCACCCCCGGCCCCAGACCCGGCCCCAGCCAAGCCCCACTCACGGCCCCATCCCCAGCCCCAGCCCAGCTCCAGCCCCAGCCCCAGCCCTGCACCAAACCCAGCCCCAGCCCGGCCCCACACTCAGCCCCAGCCCAGCTCCAGACACAGCCCAGCCACAGCCCTGGACCCAGCCCCAGGCCAGCCCCGGCCCCAGCCCAGCCCTAGCCCAGCCCCAGCCTCATCCTCAGCCCCAGCCCACCTCCGGCCACAGCCCTGCCACAGCCCTGGACCCAGCCCCAGCCCCAGCCCCAGCCCCAGCCCTGCCCCAGCCCAGCCCCAGCCCCAGCCCAGCCCTGCCCCGGCCCAGCCCCAGCCCAGCCCCAGCCCCAGCCCCAGCCCTGGATCCAGCCCCAGTTGCAGCCCCGGCCCCAGCCCAGCCCTAGCCCAGCCCCAGCCCCTCCCTCAGCCCCAGCCCAGCTCCAGCCACAGCCTAGCCACAGCCCTGGACCCAGCCCCAGCCCAGCCCCAGCCCAGCCCTGGACCAAGCCCCACCCCTGAGCCGAACCCAGCCCCAGCCTGGCCCCAGCCCTGCCCTAGCTCCAGCCCTAGCCCTGGCCCCAGCCTCGGCCCGTGCCCCTGCCCCAGTCCCAGTCCTGCCCCATCCCAGCCTCCAGTCCCACCCCTGCCCTCAGCCCAGCCCCAAACACAGCCTGGCCCCAGCCCTGTCCCCAGCCCCAGGCCCAGCCCCAGCCCCAGGCCTGCCCCAGCCCAGCCCCAGGCCTAGCCCTGTCCCAGTCCCCGCCCCAGACCCAGCCAAAGCCCCAGCCCTGTGCCAGCCCTACCACAGCCCAGCCCCGGTCCCAGCCCAGCCCAAGCCCAGCCCTGCCCTGGACCCAGCCCCAGTCCCACCCCAACCCCAGCCTCATCCTCAGCCCAGGCCCAGCCCTGCCTTAGCCCTAGCCCCAGCCCCAGTTCCAGCCCCATCCCTACCCCCAGCCCAGCCCCAGCTCCAGCCCTGCCCCAGCCCAGCCTCAGCCACCGCCCAGCCCCAGCCCAGCCCCAGCCCAGCCCCAGCCCTGCCCCAGCCTAGCCCCAGCCCCACCCCAGCCTCATCCCCAGCCCAGGCCCAGCCCAGCTCCAGCCACAGCCCAGCCACAGCTCTGGACCCAGCCCCAGCCCAGCCCCTGCCCCAGCCCCACCCTCGGCCCCAGCCCAGCCCTAGCCCAGCCCTGCCCCGGCCCAGCCCCTCCCCCAGCCCTGCCCCGGCCCAGCTCCAGCCACAGCCCAGCCACAGCCCTGCCCCAGCCCTGCCCTCAGCCCAGCCCCAGCCCCAGCCCGGAACCAGTCCTGCCCCGGCCCAGCCCCAGCCCCAGCCCAGCCCCAGCCCTGCCCCAGCCTAGCCCCAGCCGCAGTCCAGCCCCTGCCCTGGACCCAGTCCCAGCCCCAGCCCAGCCCCAGGCCAGCCCCAGCCAACGCCCAGACCCAGCCCTGCCCCCAGCCCAGCCCCAGCACCACACTAGCCCCAGCCCCAGCCCAGCCCCTGCCCTGGACCCAGCCCCAGCCCCACCCCAGCCTCATAACCTGCCCAGGCCCCAGCCCCAGCCCCAGCCCAGCCCCTGCCCTGGACACAGCCCCAGCCCAGCCCCAGCCACAGCCCCAGCCCAGCCCCAGCCCAGCCCCAGCCACAGCCCAGTCCCAGCCCTAGACCCAGCCCCAGTCGCAGACCCGGCCCCAGCCCCACCCTAGCCCAGCCCCAGCCTCACCCTCAGCTCCAGCCCAGCTCCAGCCACAGCCCAGCCACAGCCCTGGACCCAGACCCAGCCCAGCCCCTGCCCCAGCCCCACCCTCGGCCCCAGCCCAGCACCTGCCCCAGCCCTGCCCCGGCCCAGCCCCTGCCCCAGCCCTGCCCCGGCCCAGCTCCAGCCACAGCCCAGCCACAGCCCTGCCCCAGCCCTGCCATCAGCCCAGCCCCAGCCCCAGCCCAGCCCCAGTCCTGCCACAGCCCTGGACACAGCCCCACCCTGGACCCAGCCCCAGCCCCAGCCCAGCCCCCGCCCTGCCACAGCCTAGCCCCAGCCCCAGTCCAGCCCCTGCCCTGGACCCAGTCCCAGCCCCAGCCCAGCCCCAGCCCAGCCCAGCCCCAGCCACCGCCCAGCCCCGCCCTGCCCCCAGCCCAGCCCCAGCACCACACTAGCCCCAGCCCCAGCCCAGCCCCTGCCCTGGACCCAGCCCCAGCCCCACCCCAGCCTCATACCCTGCCCAGGCCCAGCCCTGCCCCAGCCCAGCCCAGCCCCATCCCCAGCCCTGCCCCCAGCCCAGACCCAGCCCGAGCCCTGCCCCAGCCCAGCCCAAGCCACCGCCCAGCCCCTGCCCTGGACCCAGCCCCAGCCCCAGCCCCTGCCCTCTCCCAGTCCCCGCCCCAGCCCCAACTCCACGTACGGCCCCATCCCCGGCCCCAGCCCAGCCTCGGCCCGTGCCCCTGCCCCTGCCCCAGTCCCAGTCCTGCCCCATCCCAGCCTCCAGCCCCAGCCCTGCCCTCAGCCCAGACCCAGACCCAGCCTGGCCCCAGCCCTGTCCCGAGCCCCAGCCACAGCCCAGCCCCAGGCCCAGCCCCAGCCTAGCCCCAGCCCTGCCCCAGACGCAGCCCCATGCCTGACCTCAGCCCTGCCCCAGCCCTGGCTTCTGCCCCAGCCCTGGCTCCAGCCCCGGCCCCAGCCCTGTCCCTAGCCCCAGCCCTGCCCCAGCCCCAGCCCAGCCCCTGCCCTGGACCCAGCCACAGCCCAGCCCCAGCCACAGCCCCAGCCCAGCCACAGCCCTGCCCCAGCCCAGCCCCAGCCACACCCTGGACCCAGCCCCAGTCACAGCCCCGGCCCCAGACCAGCCCCAGACCCGGCCCCAGCCCTAGCCCCAGCCCCAGCCCCAGCCCAACCCCAGCCCCAGCCCTGCCCCAGCCCAACCCCAGCCCCAGCCCAGCCCCCAGCCCCGGCCCTACCCCTGCCCAGTCCCGGTCCATGCCCAGCCCCAGCCCTGCCCAGCCCGGCCCCAGTCCTGCCCCAGCCCTGGACACAGCCCCACCCTGGACCCAGCCCCAGCCCCAGCCCAGCCCCCGCCCTGCCACAGCCTAGCCCCAGCCCCAGTCCAGCCCCTGCCCTGGACCCAGTCCCAGCCCCAGCCCAGCCCCAGGCCAGCCCCAGCCAACGCCCAGCCCCAGCCCTGCCCCCAGCCCAGCCCCAGCACCACACTAGCCCCAGCCCCAGCCCAGCCCCTGCCCTGGACCCAGCCCCAGCCCCACCCCAGCCTCATACCCTGCCCAGGCCCAGCCCTGCCCCAGCCCAGCCCAGCCCCATCCCCAGCCCTGCCCCCAGCCCAGACCCAGCCCAAGCCCTGCCCCAGCCCAGCCCAAGCCACCGCCCAGCCCCTGCCCTGGACCCAGCCCCAGCCCCAGCCCCTGCCCTCTCCCAGTCCCCGCCCCAGCCCCAACCCCACGCACGGCCCCATCCCCGGCCCCAGCCCAGCCTCGGCCCGTGCCCCTGCCCCTGCCCCAGTCCCAGTCCTGCCCACAGCCCAGACCCAGACCCAGCCTGGCCCCAGCCCTGTCCCAAGCCCCAGCCACAGCCCAGCCCCAGGCCCAGCCCCAGCCTAGCCCCAGCCCTGCCCCAGCCGCAGCACCAGGCCTGACCTCAGCCCTGCCCCAGCCCTGGCTTCTGCCCCAGCCCTGGCTCCAGCCAGGGCCCCAGCCCTGTCCCCAGCCCCGGCCCCTGCCCCAGCCCTGTATCTGCCCCAGCCCTGCCCCAGCCCCAGCCCAGCCCCTGCCCTGGACCCAGCCACAGCCCAGCCACAGCCACAGCCCCAGCCCAGCCACAGCCCTGCCCCAGCCGAGTCCCAGCCACACCCTGGACCCAGCCCCAGTCGCAGCCCCGGCACCAGACCCGGCCCCAGACCCGGCCCCAGACCCAGCCCTAGCCCAGACCCAGCCCCAGCCCAACCCCAGCCCCAGCCCAGCCCCCAGCCCCGGCCCTACCCCTGCCCAGTCCCGGTCCATGCCCAGCCCCAGCCCTGCCCAGCCCTGCCCCAGCCACTGCCCTGCCCAAGACTTGGTTCCAGCCCCAGCCCCAGCCCTGCCCCAGCCCCACACTCGTCCCCAGCCCAGCCCCTGCCCCAGCCCTACCCCTGCCCAGTCCCGGTCCATGCCCAGCCTCAGCCCTGCCCCAGCCCCGGCCCCAGCCCCAGCCCCAGCCCCAGCACCAGCCCTGCCCAAGACTTGGTTCCTGTCCCAGCCCCAGCCCTGCCCCAGCCCCACCCTCGGCCCCATCCCAGCCCCAGCCCCAGCCCTGCCCAAGACTTGGTTCCTGTCCCAGCCCCAGCCCTGCCCCAGCCCCACACTCGGCCCCAGCCCAGCCCCAGCCCCAGCCCTGCCCGGGCCCAGCTTCAGCCCCAGCCCAGCCCCTGCCCTGGACCCATCCCCAGCCCAACCCCAGCCCCAGCCCAGCCCAGCCCCCAGCCACAGCCCTGCCCGAGCCCTGGACCCAGCCCCGGCCCCAGCCCCGGCCCCAGCCCATACCTAGCCCAGCCCTGACCCAGCCCCAGCCCTAGCCCAGCCCTGCCCCATCCCAGCCCCAGCCCCAGCCCCAGCCCAAGCCCTGCCCCAGTCCCTGCCCCAGCCCAGTCCTGGTCCCAGCCCAGCCACAGCCCAGCCCCAGCCCTGCCCTAGCCCAGCCCAAGCCCTGGCCCAACCCCAGCCCAAAACCCATCCTTGCCCCCAGCCTAGCCCTAGCCCCAACCTTGGCCCCAGCCCAGACCCAGGCCTAGCCTTGTGCCAGCCCTACCCCAGCCCAGCCCCGGTCCCAGCACAGCCCAAGCCCTGGCCCAGCCCCAGCCCCACCCTAGCCTCATCCCCAACCCAGGCCCAGCCCTGCCCCAGCCTAGCCCTGCCCCAGCTCCAGCCCTGCACCGAACCCAGCCCCAGCCCCAGCCCCAGCCCCAGCACAGCCCCACTCACGGCCCCATCCCCGGCCCCAGCCCAGCCCTGCACCAGCACCAGCCCTACACCGAACACAGCCCCAGCCCGGCCCCAGCCATGCCCCAGCCCAGCCCTGCCCCGGCCCAGCCCCAGCCCAGACCCAGCCCCAGCCCCAGCCCCAGCCCCAGCCCCAGCCCCAGCCCCAGCCCCAGCCCTGCCCCAGCCCAGCCCCAGCCCCAGCCCAGCCCTGCCCCAGCCCAGCCCCAGCCCAGCCAAAGCCCCAGCCCCAGCCCAGCCCTAGCCCAGCCCCAGCCCCACCCTCAGCCCCAGCCCAGCTCCAGCCACAGCCCAGCCACAGCCCTGGACCCAGCCCCATCCCAGCCCCAGCCCCAGCCCTACCCTAGCCCAGCCCCAGCCCTGGACCAAGCCCCACCCTGGACCCAGCCCCCAGCCCCAGCCCAGCCCGCGCCCTGCCACAGCCTAGCCCCAGCCCCAGTCCAGCCCCTGCCCTGGACCCAGTCCCAGCCCCAGCCCAGCCCCAGGCCAGCCCCAGCCACCGCCCAGCCCCAGCCCTGCCCCCAGCCCAGCCCCAGCACCACACTAGCCCCAGCCCCAGCCCAGACCCTGCCCTGGACCCAGCCCCAGCCCCACCCCAGCCTCATACCCTGCCCAGGCCCAGCCCTGCCCCAGCCCAGCCCAGCCCCATCCCCAGCCCTGCCCCCAGCCCAGACCCAGCCCGAGCCCTGCCCCAGCACAGCCCAAGCCACCGCCCAGCCCCTGCCCTGGACCCAGCCCCAGCCCCTGCCCTCTCCCAGTCCCCGCCCCAGCCCCAACCCCACGCACGGCCCCAACCCCGGCCCCAGCCCAGCCCTGCCCCAGCCCCCGCCCTGCCCCAGCCCCAGCCCTGCACCGAACCCAACCCCAGCCCGGCCCCAGCCCTGCCCCAGCCCAGCCCTGCACCGTACCCAGCCCCAGCCCCAGCCCCAGCCCCAGCACAGCCCCACTCACGGCCCCATCCCCGGCCCCAGCCCAGCCCTGCACCAGCACCAGCCCTGCACCGAACACAGCCCCAGCCCGGCCCCAGCCATGCCCCAGCCCAGCCCTGCCCCGGCCCAGCCCTAGCCCAGCCCCAGCCCCACCCTCAGCCCCAGCCCAGCTCCAGCCACAGCCCAGCCACAGCCCTGGACCCAGCCCCAGCCCAGCCCCAGCCCCAGCCCTGCCCTAGCCCAGCCCCAGCCCTGGACCAAGCCCCACCCCTGAGCCGAACCCAGCCCCAGCCTGGCCCCAGCCCTGCCCTAGCTCCAGCCCTAGCCCTGTCCCCAGCCTCGGCCCGTGCCCCTGCCCCAGTCCCAGTCCTGCCCCATCCCAGCCTCCAGCCCCAGCCCTGCCCTCAGCCCAGCCCCAAACACAGCCTGGCCCCAGCCCTGTCCCCAGCCCCAGGCCCAGCCCCTGCCCCAGCCCCAGGCCTGCCCCAGCCGCAGCCCCAGGCTTGACCTCAGCCCTGCCCCAGCCCTGGCTCCTGCCCCAGCCCTGGCTCCAGCCCCAGCCCCAGCCCTGCCCATGCCTTGGTTCCAGCCCCAACCCCAGCCCTGCGCCAACCCAGCCCCAGCCCAACGCCCAGCCTCAAGCCTAGTCCTGCCCCAGCCTTGGCCCCAATACAGCCCCAGCCCTACCCCTACCTCAGCCCTAGCCCAAGCCCTGTCCGCAGCCCCAGCCCCAGCCCCGGCCCCACCCTCGCCACCAGCCCAGCCCCAGCCCCAACCTTGGCCCCAGCCCAGCCCCAGCCCCAACCTTGGCCCCACCCCAGCCCCAGTTCCAGCCCTGCCCCAGCCCCCGCCCCAGACTCGGCCCCAGCCCAGCCCCAGGCCTAGCCCTGTCCCAGTCCCCGCCCCAGACCCAGCCACAGCCCCAGCCCTGTGCCAGCCCTACCACAGCCCAGCCCCAGTCCCAGCCCAGCCCAAGCCCAGCCCTGCCCTGGAACCAGCCCCAGCCCCACCCCAGCCTCATCCCCAGCCCAGGCCCAGCCCTGCCCCAGCCCAAGCCCCAGCCCCATCCCCAGCCCCATCCCTGCCCCCAGCCCAGCCCCAGCTCCAGCCCTGCCCCAGCCCAGCCTCAGCTCCAGCCCTGCCCCAGCCCAGCCTCAGCCACCGCCCAGCCCCAGCCCAGCCCCAGCCCTGCCCCAGCCTAGCCCCAGCCCCACCCCAGCCTCATCCCCAGCCCAGGCCCAGCCCTGCCCCAGCCCCAGCCCCACCCCCGGCCCCAGCCCTGGCCCCAGCCAAGCCCCACTCACGGCCCAAGCCCCGGCCCCAGCCCAGCCCTAGCCCAGCCCTGCCCCAGCCCCACCCCTGCACCGAACCCAGCCCCAGCCCTGCTCCAGCCTGGCCCCAGCTCTGGCCCCAGCCCTGGACCCAGTCCCAGCCAACGCCCAGCCCCAGCCCTGCCCCCAGCCCAGCCCCAGCCCCACCCTGGACCCAGCCCCAGCCCCAGCCCAGCCCCAGCCCTGCCTCAGCCTAGCCCCAGCCACAGCCCAGCCCCAGCCCTGGACCCAGCCCCAGTCGCAGCCCCAGCCCCAGCCCAGCCCCAGCCCCAGCCCAGCCCCTGCCCTGGACCCAGCCCCCGCCCAGCCCCAGCCCCAGCCCCACCCACAGGCCTGCCCCGGCCACAGCCCAGCCCCAGCCCCAGCGCAGTCTTCGCCCAGCCCCAGCCCCACCCTCAGCCCCAGCCCAGCTCCAGCCACAGCCCAGCCACAGCCCTGGACCTAGCCCCAGCCCAGCCCTAGCCCAGCCCCACACCCAGCCCCAGCCCCAGCCCAACCCCAACCCCAGCCCTGCCCCACCCTCGTCCCCAGCCCAGCCCCTGCCCCAGCCCTAACCCTGCCCAGTCCCGGTCCATGCCCAGCCCCAGCCCTGCCCAGCCCCAGCCCTAGCCCCAGGCCTGCCCAAGACTTGGTTCCAGCCCCAGCCCCAGCCCTGCCCCAGCCCTGCCACAGCCCAGCCCCAGCCACCGACCAGCCCCAGCCCTGTACCCAGCCCCAGCCCCAGCCCTGTCCCAGTCCCCGCCCCAGCCCCAGACCCAGCCCCACACCTGGCCCCAGCCCCTGCCCCAGCCAAGCCCCAGCCCCAGTCCAGCCCCTGCCCTGGACCCAGTCCCAGCCACCGCCCTGCCCCAGCCCTGCACCCAGCCCAGCCCCAGCCCCACCCTGGACCCAGCCCCAGCCCCAGCCCAGCCCCAGCCCTGCCCCATCCTAGCCGCAGCCCCAGCCCAGCCCCAGCCCCAGCCCAGCCCCAGCCCTGGACCCAGCCCTGCCCAAGACTTGGATCCAGCCCCAGCCCCAGCCCTGGAACCAGCCCCAGTCACAGCCCCAGCCCCAGCGCAATCCTAGCCCAGCCCCAGCCCAGCTCCAGCCACTGCCCAGCCCCAGTCCAAGCCTTGCCCCAGTCCCTGCCCCAGCCCAGCCCTGTCCCCAGCCCCAGCCACAGTCCAGCCACTGGCCCTGCCGCAGCCTAGCCCCAGCTTCAGCCCCATCCCCTGCCCCAGCCCAGCCCCAGCCACAGCCCAGCCCCAGCACTGGATCCAGACCCAGTCGCAGCCCCAGCCCCAGCCCAGCCCTAGCCCAGCCCCAGCCCCACCCTCGGCCCCAGCCCAGCCCCTGCTTCAGCCCAGCCACAACCCTGGACCCAGCCCCAGCCCAGCCCCAGCCCCAGCCCTGCCCTAGCCCAGCCCCAGCCCTGGACCAAGACCCACCCCTGAGCCAAACCCAGCCCCAGCCTGGCCCCAGCCCTGCCCTAGCTCCAGCCCTAGCCCTGGCCCCAGCCTCGGCCCGTGTCCCTGCCCCAGTCCCAGTCCTGCCCCATCCCAGCCTCCAGCCCCAGCCCTGCCCTCAGCCCAGCCCCAGACCCAGCCTGGCCCCAGCCCTGTCTCGAGCCCCAGCCACAGCCCAGCCCCAGGCCCAGCCCCAGCCTAGTCCCAGGCCTGCCCCAGCCGCAGACCCTGGCCTGACCTCAGCCCTGCCCCAGCCCTGGCTCCTGCCCCAGCCCTGGCTCCTGCCCCAGCCCTGGCTCCAGCCCCAGCCCCAGCCCTGCCCCAGCCCTGGCTCCAGCCCCAGCCCCAGCCCTGCCCATGCCTTGGCTCCAGCCCCAGCCCCAGCCCTGCACCAAGCCAGCCCCAGCCCAAGGCCAAGCCTCAAGCCTAATCCTGCCCCAGCCCTGGCCCCAATCCAGCCCCAGCCCTAACCCTACCTCAGCCCTAGCCCCAGCCCTGTCCGCAGCCCCAGCCCCAGCCCCACCCTCGCCACCAGCCCAGCCCCAGCCCCAAACTTGGCCCCAGCCCAGCCCCAGCCCCAGCCCTGCCCCAGCCCCACACTCGGCCCCAGCCCAGCCCCAGCCCCAGCCCTGCACGGGCCCAGCTTCAGCCCCAGCCCAGCCCCTGCCCTGGACCCATCCCCAGCCCAGCTCCAGCCCCAGCCCCAGGCCTGCCCCATCCCAGCCCCAGCCAGAGCCCAGCCCCAGCCCAAGCCCCAGCCCCAGTCGCAGCCCTGGCCCCAGCCCAGATCTAGCCCAGCCCCCACCCCACCATCAGCCCCAGCCCACCTCCAGCCACAGACCAGCCCCAGCCCTGGACCCAGCCCCAGCCCCAGCCCAGCCCCTGCCCCAGCCCCAGCCCAACCCCAGCCCCAGTCCTGCCCCAGCCCAACCCCAGCCCCAGCCCAGCCCCCAGCCCCGGCCCTGCCCCAGCCCAACCCCAGCCACAGCCCTGCCCCAGCCCTGGGCCCAGCCCCAGCCCCAGCCCCACCCCCCGGCCCCAGCCCCGGCCCCAGCCCAGCCCTAGCCCAGCCCTGACCCAGCCCCAGCCCTAGCCCAGCCCTGCCCTCAGCCCAGCCCCAGGCCCGGTCCCAGCCCCAGCCCTGAGCCAAACCCAGCCCCAGCCGGGCCCCAGCCCTGCCCTAGCTCCAGCCCTCGCCCTGTCCCCAGCCTCGGCCCGTGCCCCTGCCCCAGTCCCAGTCCTGCCCCATCCCAGCCCCCAGCCCCAGCCCTGCCCTCAGCCCAGCCCCAGACCCAGCCTGGCCCCAGCCCTGGCCCCAGCATTGGACCCAGTCCCAGCCACCGCCCAGCCCCAGCCGTGCCCCCAGCCCAGCCCCAGCCCCACCCTGGACCCAGCCCCAGCCCCACCCCAGCCTCATCCCCAGCCCAGGCCCAGACCTGCCCCAGCCCAAGCCCAGCCCCAGCCCCAGCCGAAGCACCATCCCCACCCGTTCCCCCAGCCCAGCCCCAGCCCCACCCTCGGCCCCAGCCCAGCCCCTGCCCCAGCCCTGCCCTGGACCCAGTCCCAGCCCCAGCCCAGCCCAAACCCAGCCCCAGCCACCGCCCAGCCCCAGCCCTGGACCCAGCCCCAGCCCCAGCCCTCTCCCAGTCCCCGCCCCGGCCCCAGCCCCAGCCCCCACCCCCGGCCCCAGACCCGGCCCCAGCCAAGCCCCACTCACGGCCCCATCCCCAGCCCCAGCCCAGCTCCAGCCCCAGCCCCAGCCCTGCACCAAACCCAGCCCCAGCCCGGCCCCACACTCAGCCCCAGCCCAGCTCCAGACACAGCCCAGCCACAGCCCTGGACCCAGCCCCAGGCCAGCCCCGGCCCCAGCCCAGCCCTAGCCCAGCCCCAGCCTCATCCTCAGCCCCAGCCCACCTCCGGCCACAGCCCTGCCACAGCCCTGGACCCAGCCCCAGCCCCAGCCCCAGCCCCAGCCCTGCCCCAGCCCAGCCCCAGCCCCAGCCCAGCCCTGCCCCGGCCCAGCCCCAGCCCAGCCCCAGCCCCAGCCCCAGCCCTGGATCCAGCCCCAGTTGCAGCCCCGGCCCCAGCCCAGCCCTAGCCCAGCCCCAGCCCCTCCCTCAGCCCCAGCCCAGCTCCAGCCACAGCCCAGCCACAGCCCTGGACCCAGCCCCAGCCCAGCCCCAGCCCAGCCCTGGACCAAGCCCCACCCCTGAGCCGAACCCAGCCCCAGCCTGGCCCCAGCCCTGCCCTAGCTCCAGCCCTAGCCCTGGCCCCAGCCTCGGCCCGTGCCCCTGCCCCAGTCCCAGTCCTGCCCCATCCCAGCCTCCAGTCCCACCCCTGCCCTCAGCCCAGCCCCAAACACAGCCTGGCCCCAGCCCTGTCCCCAGCCCCAGGCCCAGCCCCAGCCCCAGCCCTGCCCCAGCCGCAGCCCCAGGCCTGACCTCAGCCCTGCCCCAGCCCTGGCTCCTGCCCCAGCCCTGGCTCCAGCCCCAGCCCCAGCCCTGCCCATGCCTTGGTTATAGCCCCAGCCCCAGCCCTGCGCCAACCCAGCCCCAGCCCAACGCCCAGCCTCAAGCCTAGTCCTGCCCCAGCCTTGGCCCCAATCCAGCCCCAGCCCTACCCCTACCTCAGCCCTAGCCCGAGCCCTGTCAGCAGCCCCAGCCCCAGCCCCGGCCCCACCCTCGCCACCAGCCCAGCCCCAGCCCCAACCTTGCCCCCCAGCCCAGCCCCAGTTCCAGCCCTGCCCCAGCCCCGGCCCCAGACTCGGCCCCAGCCCAGCCCCAGGCCTAGCCCTGTCCCAGTCCCCGCCCCAGACCCAGCCACAGCCCCAGCCCTCTGCCAGCCCTACCACAGCCCAGCCCCGGTCCCAGCCCAGCCCAAGCCCAGCCCTGCCCTGGACCCAGCCCCAGTCCCACCCCAACCCCAGCCTCATCCCCAGCCCAGGCCCAGCCCTGCCTTAGCCCTAGCCCCAGCCCCAGTTCCAGCCCCATCCCTACCCCCAGCCCAGCCCCAGCTCCAGCCCTGCCCCAGCCCAGCCTCAGCCACCGCCCCAGCCCCAGCCCAGCCCCAGCCCAGCCCCAGCCCTGCCCCAGCCTAGCCCCAGCCCCACCCCAGCCTCATCCCCAGCCCAGGCCCAGCCCAGCTCCAGCCACAGCCCAGCCACAGCTCTGGACCCAGCCCCAGCCCAGCCCCTGCCCCAGCCCCACCCTCGGCCCCAGCCCAGCCCTAGCCCAGCCCTGCCCCGGCCCAGCCCCTCCCCCAGCCCTGCCCCGGCCCAGCTCCAGCCACAGCCCAGCCACAGCCCTGCCCCAGCCCTGCCCTCAGCCCAGCCCCCAGCCCCAGCCCGGAACCAGTCCTGCCCCGGCCCAGCCCCAGCCCCAGCCCAGCCCCAGCCCTGCCCCAGCCTAGCCCCAGCCGCAGTCCAGCCCCTGCCCTGGACCCAGTCCCAGCCCCAGCCCAGCCCCAGGCCAGCCCCAGCCAACGCCCAGACCCAGCCCTGCCCCCAGCCCAGCCCCAGCACCACACTAGCCCCAGCCCCAGCCCAGCCCCTGCCCTGGACCCAGCCCCCAGCCCCACCCCAGCCTCATAACCTGCCCAGGCCCCAGCCCCAGCCCCAGCCCAGCCCCTGCCCTGGACACAGCCCCAGCCCAGCCCCAGCCACAGCCCCAGCCCAGCCCCAGCCCAGCCCCAGCCACAGCCCAGTCCCAGCCCTAGATCCAGCCCCAGTCGCAGGACCCGGCCCCAGCCCCCGCCCTAGCCCAGCCCCAGCCTCACCCTCAGCTCCAGCCCAGCTCCAGCCACAGCCCAGCCACAGCCCTGGACCCAGCCCCAGCCCAGCCCCTGCCCCAGCCCCACCCTCGGCCCCCAGCCCAGCACCTGCCCCAGCCCTGCCCCGGCCCAGCCCCTGCCCCAGCCCTGCCCCGGCCCAGCTCCAGCCACAGCCCAGCCACAGCCCTGCCCCAGCCCTGCCATCAGCCCAGCCCCAGCCCCAGCCCGGCCCCAGTCCTGCCACAGCCCTGGACACAGCCCCACCCTGGACCCAGCCCCAGCCCCAGCCCAGCCCCCGCCCTGCCACAGCCTAGCCCCAGCCCCAGTCCAGCCCCTGCCCTGGACCCAGTCCCAGCCCCAGCCCAGCCCCAGCCCAGCCCAGCCCCAGCCACCGCCCAGCCCCGCCCTGCCCCCAGCCCAGCCCCAGCACCACACTAGCCCCAGCCCCAGCCCAGCCCCTGCCCTGGACCCAGCCCCCAGCCCCACCCCAGCCTCATACCCTGCCCAGGCCCAGCCCTGCCCCAGCCCAGCCCAGCCCCATCCCCAGCCCTGCCCCCAGCCCAGGCCCAGCCCGAGCCCTGCCCCAGCCCAGCCCAAGCCACCGCCCAGCCCCTGCCCTGGACCCAGCCCCCAGCCCCAGCCCCTGCCCTCTCCCAGTCCCCGCCCCAGCCCCAACTCCACGCACGGCCCCATCCCCGGCCCCAGCCCAGCCTCGGCCCGTGCCCCTGCCCCTGCCCCAGTCCCAGTCCTGCCCCATCCCAGCCTCCAGCCCCAGCCCTGCCCTCAGCCCAGACCCAGACCCAGCCTGGCCCCCAGCCCCTGTCCCGAGCCACAGCCACAGCCCAGCCCCAGGCCCAGCCCCAGCCTAGCCCCAGCCCTGCCCCAGACGCAGCCCCATGCCTGACCTCAGCCCTGCCCCAGCCCTGGCTTCTGCCCCAGCCCTGGCTCCAGCCCCGGCCCCAGCCCTGTCCCTAGCCCCAGCCCTGCCCCAGCCCCAGCCCAGCCCCTGCCCTGGACCCAGCCACAGCCCAGCCCCAGCCACAGCCCCAGCCCAGCCACAGCCCTGCCCCAGCCCAGCCCCAGCCACACCCTGGACCCAGCCCCAGTCACAGCCCCGGCCCCAGACCAGCCCCAGACCCGGCCCCAGCCCTAGCCCCAGCCCAGCCCCAGCCCAACCTCAGCCCCAGCCCTGCCCCAGCCCAACCCCAGCCCCAGCCCAGCCCCCAGCCCCGGCCCTACCCCTGCCCAGCTCCCGGTCCATGCCCAGGCCCCAGCCCTGCCCAGCCCGGGCCCCAGTCCTGCCCCAGCCCTGGACACAGCCCCACCCTGGACCCAGCCCCAGCCCCAGCCCAGCCCCAGCACCACACTAGCCCCAGCCCCAGCCCAGCCCCTGCCCTGGACCCAGCCCCAGCCCCACCCCAGCCTCATACCCTGCCCAGGCCCAGCCCTGCCCCAGCCCAGCCCAGCCCCATCCCCAGCCCTGCCCCCAGCCCAGACCCAGCCCGAGCCCTGCCCCAGCCCAGCCCAAGCCACCGCCCAGCCCCTGCCCTGGACCCAGCCCCAGCCCCAGCCCCTGCCCTCTCCCAGTCCCCGCCCCAGCCCCAACCCCACGCACGGCCCCATCCCCGGCCCCAGCCCAGCCTCGGCCCGTGCCCCTGCCCCTGCCCCAGTCCCAGGTCCTGCCCACAGCCCAGACCCAGACCCAGCCTGGCCCCAGCCCTGTCCCAAGCCCCAGCCACAGCCCAGCCCCAGGCCCAGCCCCAGCCTAGCCCCAGCCCTGCCCCAGCCGCAGCACCAGGCCTGACCTCAGCCCTGCCCCAGCCCTGGCTTCTGCCCCAGCCCTGGCTCCAGCCAGGGCCCCAGCCCTGTCCCCAGCCCCGGCCCCTGCCCCAGCCCTGTATCTGCCCCAGCCCTGCCCCAGCCCCAGCCCAGCCCCTGCCCTGGACCCAGCCACAGCCCAGCCACAGCCACAGCCCCAGCCCAGCCACAGCCCTGCCCCAGCCCAGTCCCAGCCACACCCTGGACCCAGCCCCAGTCGCAGCCCCGGCACCAGACCCGGCCCCAGACCCGGCCCCAGACCCAGCCCTAGCCCAGACCCAGCCCCAGCCCAACCCCAGCCCCAGCCCAGCCCCAGCCACAGCCCAGTCCCCAGCCCTGGACCCAGCCCCAGTCGCAGACCCGGCCCCTGCCCCGCCCTTGCCCTGCCCCAGCCCCACCCTCAGCTCCAGCCCAGCTCCAACCACAGCCCAGCCACAGCCCTGGACCAGCCCCAGCCCAGCCCCTGCCCCAGCCCCACCCTCGGCCCCAGCCCAGCAACTGCCCCAGCCCTGCCCCGGCCCAGCCCCTGCCCCAGCCATGCCCCGGCCCAGCTCCAGCCACATCCCAGCCACAGCCCTGCCCCAGCCCTGCCCTCAGCTCAGCCCCAGCCCCAGCCCGGCCCCAGTCCTGCCCCAGCCCTGGACACAGCCCCACCCTGGACCCAGCCCCAGCCCCAGCCCAGCCCCCGCCCTGCCACAGCCTAGCCCCAGCCCCAGTCCAGCCCCTGCCCTGGACCCAGTCCCAGCCCCAGCCCAGCCCCAGGCCATCCCCAGCCACCGCCCAGCCCCAGCCCCAGCCCAGCCCCTGCCCTGGACCCAGCCCCAGCCCCACCCCAGCCTCATACCCTGCCCAGGCCCAGCCCTGCCCCAGCCCAGCCCAGCCCCATCCCCAGCCCTGCCCCCAGCCCAGCCCCACCCTCGGCCCCAGCCCGGCCCCTGCCCCAGCCCTGCCCTGGACCCAGTCCCAGCCCCAGCCCAGCCCAAGCCCAGCCCCAGCCCCAGCCCAGCCCCAGCCCTGGACCCAGCCCCAGCCCCAGCCCTCTCCCAGTCCCCGCCCCAGCCCCAGCCCCGGCCCCAGCCAAGCCCCACTCACGGCCCCAGCCCCAGCCCCATCCCAGCTCCAGCCCCAGCTCCAGCCCTGCACCAAACCCAGCCCCAGCCCGGCCCCACACTCAGCCCCAGCCCAGCTCCAGACACAGCCCAGCCACAGCCCTGGACCCAGCCCCAGGCCAGCCCCGGCCCCAGCCCAGCCCTAGCCCAGCCGCAGCCTCATCCTCAGCCCCAGCCCAGCCCCAGCCCCAGCCCTGCCCTAGCCCAGCCCATGCCCTGGCCCAACCCCAGCCCAAAACCCATCCTTGCCCCCAGCCTAGCCCTATCCCTGTCCCCAGCCTCGGCCCGTGCCCCTGCCCCAGTCCCAGTCCTGCCGCATCCCAGCCCCCAGCCCCAGCCCTGCCCTCAGCCCAGGCCCAGAACCAGCCTGGCCCCAGCCCTGTCCCCTGCCCCAGCCCCAGGCCCAGCCCCAGCCCCAGCCCCAGCCCTGCCACAGCCGCAGCCCCAGGCCTGACCTCAGCCCTGTCCCAGCCCTGGCTCCTGCCCCAACCCTGGCTCCAGCCCCAGCCCAGCCCCTGTCCCAGCCCAGCCCAAGCCCTGGCCCAACCCCAGCCCACAACCCATCCTTGCCCCCAGCCCAGCCCCAGCCCCAGCCCAGCCCTGCCCCGGCCCAGCCCCAGCCCAGCCCCAGTCCCACCCCCAGCCCTGGATCCAGCCCCAGTCGCAGCCCCGGCCCCAGCCAAGCCCTAGCCCAGCCCCAGCCCCACCCTCAGCCCCAGCCCAGCTCCAGCCACAGCCCAGCCACAGCCCTGGACCCAGCCCCAGCCCAGCCCCAGCCCCAGCCCTGCCCTAGCCCAGCCCCAGCCCTGGACCAAGCCCCACCCCTGAGCCGAACCCAGCCCCAGCCTGGCCCCAGCCCTGCCCTAGCTCCAGCCCTAGCCCTGTCCCCAGCCTCGGCCCGTGCCCCAGCCCCAGCCCCAGGCCTGCCCCAGCCGCAGCCCCAGGCCTGACCTCAGCCCTGCCCCAGCCCTGGCTCCTGCCCCAGCCCTGGCTCCAGCCCCAGCCCCAGCCCTGCCCATGCCTTGGTTCCAGCCCCAGCCCCAGCCCTGCGCCAACCCAGCCCCAGCCCAACGCCCAGCCTCAAGCCTAGTCCTGCCCCAGCCTTGGACCCAATCCAGCCCCAGCCCTACCCCTACCTCAGCCCTAGCCCGAGCCCTGTCCGCAGCCCCAGCCCCAGCCCCGGCCCCACCCTCGCCACCAGCCCAGCCCCAGCCCCAACCTTGGCCCCAGCCCAGCCCCAGTTCCAGCCCTGCCCCAGCCCCGGCCCCAGACTCAGGCCCAGCCCAGCCCCAGGCCTAGCCCTGTCCCAGTCCCCGCCCCAGACCCAGCCACAGCCCCAGCCCTGTGCCAGCCCTACCACAGCCCAGCCCCGGTCCCAGCCCAGCCCAAGCCCAGCCCTGCCCTGGACCCAGCCCCAGCCCCACCCCAGCCTCATCCCCAGCCCAGGCCCAGCCCTGCCCCAGCCCAAGCCCCAGCCCCATCCCCAGCCCCATCCCTGCCCCCAGCCCAGCCCCAGCTCCAGCCCTGCCCCAGCCCAGCCTCAGCCACTGCCCAGCCCCAGCCCAGCCCCAGCCCTGCCCCAGCCTAGCCCCAGCCCCACCCCAGCCTCATCCCCAGCCCAGGCCCAGCCCAGCTCCAGCCACAGCCCAGCCACAGCCCTGGACCCAGCCCCAGCCCAGCCCCTGCCCCAGCCCCACCCTCGGCCCCAGCCCAGCAACTGCCCCAGCCCTGCCCCGGCCCAGCCCCTGCCCCAGCCCTGCCCTCAGCCCAGCCCCAGCCCCAGCCCGGAACCAGTCCTGCCCCAGACCTGGACACAGCCCCACCCTGGACCCAGCCCCAGCCCAGCCCCAGCCCTGCCCCAGCCTAGCCCCAGCCCCAGTCCAGACCCTGCCCTGGACCCAGTCCCAGCCCCAGCCCAGCCCCAGGCCAGCCCCAGCCAACGCCCAGCCCCAGCCCTGCCCCCAGCCCAGCCCCAGCACCACACTAGCCCCAGCCCCAGCCCAGCTCCTGCCCTGGACCCTGCCCCAGCCCCACCCCAGCCCTGCCCCAGCCTAGCCCCAGCCCCAGTCCAGACCCTGCCCTGGACCCAGTCCCAGCCCCAGCCCAGCCCCAGGCCAGCCCCAGCCAACGCCCAGCCCCAGCCCTGCCCCCAGCCCAGCCCCAGCACCACACTAGCCCCAGCCCCAGCCCATCCCCAGCCCTGCCCCCAGCCCAGCCCCACCCTCGGCCCCAGCCCGGCCCCTGCCCCAGCCCTGCCCTGGACCCAGTCCCAGCCCCAGCCCAGCCCAAGCCCAGCCCCAGCCCCAGCCCAGCCCCAGCCCTGGACCCAGCCCCAGCCCCAGCCCTCTCCCAGTCCCCGCCCCAGCCCCAGCCCCGGCCCCAGCCAAGCCCCACTCACGGCCCCAGCCCCAGCCCCATCCCAGCTCCAGCCCCAGCTCCAGCCCTGCACCAAACCCAGCCCCAGCCCGGCCCCACACTCAGCCCCAGCCCAGCTCCAGACACAGCCCAGCCACAGCCCTGGACCCAGCCCCAGGCCAGCCCCGGCCCCAGCCCAGCCCTAGCCCAGCCGCAGCCTCATCCTCAGCCCCAGCCCAGCCCCAGCCCCAGCCCTGCCCTAGCCCAGCCCATGCCCTGGCCCAACCCCAGCCCAAAACCCATCCTTGCCCCCAGCCTAGCCCTATCCCTGTCCCCCAGCCTCGGCCCGTGCCCCTGCCCCAGTCCCAGTCCTGCCGCATCCCAGCCCCCAGCCCCAGCCCTGCCCTCAGCCCAGGCCCAGAACCAGCCTGGCCCCAGCCCTGTCCCCTGCCCCAGCCCCAGGCCCAGCCCCAGCCCCAGCCCCAGCCCTGCCACAGCCGCAGCCCCAGGCCTGACCTCAGCCCTGTCCCAGCCCTGGCTCCTGCCCCAACCCTGGCTCCAGCCCCAGCCCAGCCCCTGGCCCAGCCCAGCCCAAGCCCTGGCCCAACCCGAGCCCACAACCCATCCTTGCCCCCAGCCCAGCCCCAGCCCCAGCCCAGCCCTGCCCCGGCCCAGCCCCAGCCCAGCCCCAGCCCCACCCCCAGCCCTGGATCCAGCCCCAGTCGCAGCCCCGGCCCCAGCCAAGCCCTAGCCCAGCCCCAGCCCCACCCTCAGCCCCAGCCCAGCTCCAGCCACAGCCCAGCCACAGCCCTGGACCCAGCCCCAGCCCAGCCCCAGCCCCAGCCCTGCCCTAGCCCAGCCCCAGCCCTGGACCAAGCCCCACCCCTGAGCCGAACCCAGCCCCAGCCTGGCCCCAGCCCTGCCCTAGCTCCAGCCCTAGCCCTGTCCCCAGCCTCGGCCCGTGCCCCAGCCCCAGCCCCAGGCCTGCCCCAGCCGCAGCCCCAGGCCTGACCTCAGCCCTGCCCCAGCCCTGGCTCCTGCCCCAGCCCTGGCTCCAGCCCCAGCCCCAGCCCTGCCCATGCCTTGGTTCCAGCCCCAGCCCCAGCCCTGCGCCAACCCAGCCCCAGCCCAACGCCCAGCCTCAAGCCTAGTCCTGCCCCAGCCTTGGACCCAATCCAGCCCCAGCCCTACCCCTACCTCAGCCCTAGCCCGAGCCCTGTCCGCAGCCCCAGCCCCAGCCCCGGCCCCACCCTCGCCACCAGCCCAGCCCCAGCCCCAACCTTGGCCCCAGCCCAGCCCCAGTTCCAGCCCTGCCCCAGCCCCGGCCCCAGACTCAGGCCCAGCCCAGCCCCAGGCCTAGCCCTGTCCCAGTCCCCGCCCCAGACCCAGCCACAGCCCCAGCCCTGTGCCAGCCCTACCACAGCCCAGCCCCGGTCCCAGCCCAGCCCAAGCCCAGCCCTGCCCTGGACCCAGCCCCAGCCCCACCCCAGCCTCATCCCCAGCCCAGGCCCAGCCCTGCCCCAGCCCAAGCCCCAGCCCCATCCCCAGCCCCATCCCTGCCCCCAGCCCAGCCCCAGCTCCAGCCCTGCCCCAGCCCAGCCTCAGCCACTGCCCAGCCCCAGCCCAGCCCCAGCCCTGCCCCAGCCTAGCCCCAGCCCCACCCCAGCCTCATCCCCAGCCCAGGCCCAGCCCAGCTCCAGCCACAGCCCAGCCACAGCCCTGGACCCAGCCCCAGCCCAGCCCCTGCCCCAGCCCCACCCTCGGCCCCAGCCCAGCAACTGCCCCAGCCCTGCCCCGGCCCAGCCCCTGCCCCAGCCCTGCCCTCAGCCCAGCCCCAGCCCCAGCCCGGAACCAGTCCTGCCCCAGCCCTGGACACAGCCCCACCCTGGACCCAGCCCCAGCCCAGCCCCAGCCCTGCCCCAGCCTAGCCCCAGCCCCAGTCCAGACCCTGCCCTGGACCCAGTCCCAGCCCCAGCCCAGCCCCAGGCCAGCCCCAGCCAACGCCCAGCCCCAGCCCTGCCCCCAGCCCAGCCCCAGCACCACACTAGCCCCAGCCCCAGCCCAGCTCCTGCCCTGGACCCTGCCCCAGCCCCACCCCAGCCCTGCCCCAGCCTAGCCCCAGCCCCAGTCCAGACCCTGCCCTGGACCCAGTCCCAGCCCCAGCCCAGCCCCAGGCCAGCCCCAGCCAACGCCCAGCCCCAGCCCTGCCCCCAGCCCAGCCCCAGCACCACACTAGCCCCAGCCCCAGCCCATCCCCAGCCCTGCCCCCAGCCCAGCCCCACCCTCGGCCCCAGCCCGGCCCCTGCCCCAGCCCTGCCCTGGACCCAGTCCCAGCCCCAGCCCAGCCCAAGCCCAGCCCCAGCCCCAGCCCAGCCCCAGCCCTGGACCCAGCCCCAGCCCCAGCCCTCTCCCAGTCCCCGCCCCAGCCCCAGCCCCGGCCCCAGCCAAGCCCCACTCACGGCCCCAGCCCCAGCCCCAGCCCCATCCCAGCTCCAGCCCCAGCTCCAGCCCTGCACCAAACCCAGCCCCAGCCCGGCCCCACACTCAGCCCCAGCCCAGCTCCAGACACAGCCCAGCCACAGCCCTGGACCCAGCCCCAGGCCAGCCCCGGCCCCAGCCCAGCCCTAGCCCAGCCGCAGCCTCATCCTCAGCCCCAGCCCAGCCCCAGCCCCAGCCCTGCCCTAGCCCAGCCCAAGCCCTGGCCCAACCCCAGCCCAAAACCCATCCTTGCCCCCAGCCTAGCCCTATCCCTGTCCCCAGCCTCGGCCCGTGCCCCTGCCCCAGTCCCAGTCCTGCCGCATCCCAGCCCCCAGCCCCAGCCCTGCCCTCAGCCCAGGCCCAGAACCAGCCTGGCCCCAGCCCTGTCCCCTGCCCCAGCCCCAGGCCCAGCCCCAGCCCCAGCCCCAGCCCTGCCACAGCCGCAGCCCCAGGCCTGACCTCAGCCCTGTCCCAGCCCTGGCTCCTGCCCCAACCCTGGCTCCAGCCCCAGCCCAGCCCCTGGCCCAGCCCAGCCCAAGCCCTGGCCCAACCCCAGCCCACAACCCATCCTTGCCCCCAGCCCAGCCCCAGCCCCAGCCCAGCCCTGCCCCGGCCCAGCCCCAGCCCAGCCCCAGCCCCACCCCACCCCCAGCCCTGGATCCAGCCCCAGTCGCAGCCCCGGCCCCAGCCAAGCCCTAGCCCAGCCCCAGCCCCACCCTCAGCCCCAGCCCAGCTCCAGCCACAGCCCAGCCCCAGCCCAGCCCCAGCCCCAGCCCAGCCCCAGCCCCAGCCCTGCACTAGCCCAGCCCCAGCCCTGGACCAAGCCCCACCCCTGAGCCGAACCCAGCCCCAGCCTGGCCCCAGCCCTGCCCTAGCTCCAGCCCTAGCCCTGTCCCCAGCCTCGGCCCGTGCCCCAGCCCCAGCCCCAGCCCTGCCCCAGCCGCAGCCCCAGGCCTGACCTCAGCCCTGCCCCAGCCCTGGCTCCTGCCCCAGCCCTGGCTCCAGCCCCAGCCCCAGCCCTGCCCATGCCTTGGTTCCAGCCCCAGCCCCAGCCCTGCGCCAACCCAGCCCCAGCCCAACGCCCAGCCTCAAGCCTAGTCCTGCCCCAGCCTTGGCCCCAATCCAGCCCCAGCCCTACCCCTACCTCAGCCCTAGCCCGAGCCCTGTCCGCAGCCCCAGCCCCAGCCCCGGCCCCACCCTCGCCACCAGCCCAGCCCCAGCCCCAACCTTGGCCCCAGCCCAGCCCCAGTTCCAGCCCTGCCCCAGCCCCGGCCCCAGACTCGGCCCCAGCCCAGCCCCAGGCCTAGCCCTGTCCCAGTCCCCGCCCCAGACCCAGCCACAGCCCCAGCCCTGTGCCAGCCCTACCACAGCCCAGCCCCGGTCCCAGCCCAGCCCAAGCCCAGCCCTGCCCTGGACCCAGCCCCAGCCCCACCCCAGCCTCATCCCCAGCCCAGGCCCAGCCCTGCCCCAGCCCAAGCCCCAGCCCCAGCCCCAGCCCCAGCCCCATCCCTGCCCCCAGCCCAGCCCCAGCTCCAGCCCTGCCCCAGCCCAGCCTCAGCCACTGCCCAGCCCCAGCCCAGCCCCAGCCCTGCCCCAGCCTAGCCCCAGCCCCACCCCAGCCTCATCCCCAGCCCAGGCCCAGCCCAGCTCCAGCCACAGCCCAGCCACAGACCTGGACCCAGCCCCAGCCCAGCCCCTGCCCCAGCCCGACCCTCGGCCCCAGCCCAGCAACTGCCCCAGCCCTGCCCCGGCCCAGCCCCTGCCCCAGCCCTGCCCTCAGCCCAGCCCCAGCCCCAGCCCGGAACCAGTCCTGCCCCAGCCCTGGACACAGCCCCACCCTGGACCCAGCCCAAGCCCAGCCCCAGCCCTGCCCCAGCCTAGCCCCAGCCCCAGTCCAGACCCTGCCCTGGACCCAGTCCCAGCCCCAGCCCAGCCCCAGGCCAGCCCCAGCCAACGCCCAGCCCCAGCCCTGTCCGCAGCCCCAGCCCCAGCCCCACCCTCGCCACCAGCCCAGCCCCAGCCCCAACCTTGGCCCCAGCCCAGCCCCAGTTCCAGCCCTGCCCAAGCCTTGTTTCCAGCCCCAGCCACCGCCCAACCCCAGCCCCAGCCCCAGCCCCAGCCCCAGCCCTGCCCTAGTCCCTGCCCCGGCCCAGTCCTGGTCCCAGCCCAGCCCCTGCCCAGCCCCAGTCCTGGACCCAGCCCCAGCCCCACCCCAGCCTCATCCCCAGTCCTGCCCCAGCCTAGCCCCAGCCCCAGCCCAGCCCCTGCCTTGGACCCAGCCCCAGCCCCACCCCAGCCTCATCCCCAGCCCAGGCCAAGCCGTGCCCCAGCCCCAGCCCCACCCCCGGCTGCAGCCCCGGCCCCAGCCCAGCCCTAGCCCAGCCCTGCCCCAGCCCCCGCCCTGCCCCAGCCCCAGCCCTGCACCAAACCCAGCCCCAGCCCGACCCCAGCCCTGCCCCAGCTCTGGCCCCAGTCCTGTCCCCAGCCCCGGCCCTTGCCCCAGCCCCAGGCCTGACCTCAGCCCTGCCCCATCCCCAGCTCTGCCCCCAGCCCAGCCCCAGCCCCAGGCCCAGCCCTGCCCCAGCCCAAGCCCAGCTCCAGCCCAGCCCCCAGCCCCGGCCCTGCCCCAGCCCAACCTCAGTGTGGCCGGTTGACGTTGCCCCCCTTAAGAAAGGGAATATGGTGGACGGAAATTTCTAAACGGAAAGAATAATCTAAACTATTTCATTGGTGAAGTGGGAGGAAGCACCTTCTGAACTGGGAGTGAACTGGGAGTGAACTGGGCACTCTGGTACTTCTATCTTTAGTCTTGCTTCCGCCTCTCCACGGTGCAGCAGCTCTCTTTCTCTGCTCGGCTTTCTGCCAAGGCCTCGGCCTTGAAGACCAGATAACAGCCGGTATTAACTCCCTTCCAATTAACACGAACTGCTTCTAACATTTTTTTTCCTCTCTTTTCTTTCTCTTTCTATCCCATTCTGGGGAAAGGGGGGGGGGGAGAGAGGGGAGAGCGGAGGTGGGAAACCCCCTCTGCCGAGGGGGGGTCACTCTCATTTCTGTGTTACTCTGTTGTATATCTTTGTATATATTGTAGATATTGTAAATTTGTAAATATTCCCCTGCATACCCTACATTGCTTTGTAAATATAGCTCCACTGCCTTGCTAATTCAGCTTGTGCGGTTTTTTTTTCCTTTCCCTCCAAGTTTCTTTCCCTTTGCCTTACAAGGGGGAAGGGAGGAGGCTTCTTGGCCTTGCCCTTCCACCCCACGACACCCAGCCACAGCCCTGCCCCAGCCCTGGACCCAGCCCCAGTCCCAGCCCCACCCCCGGCCCCAGCCCAGCCCTAGCTCAGCCCTGACCCAGCCCCAGCCCCTGCCCAGCCCTAACCTAGCCCTGCCCCAGCCCCAGCCCGTGCCCCTGCCCCAGTGCCAGTCCTGCCCCATCCCAGCACCCAGCCCCAGCCCTGAGCCAAACCCAGCCCCAGCCTGGCCCCAGCCCTGCCCTAGCTCCAGCCCTAGCCCTGTCCCCAGCCTCAGCCCGTGCCCCTGCCCCAGTCCCAGTCCTGCCCCATCCCAGCCTCCAGCCCCAGCCCTGCCCTCAGCCCAGACCCAGACCCAGCCTGGCCCCAGCCCTGTCCCCAGCCCCAGCCACAGCCCAGCCCCAGGCCCTGCCCCAGCCTAGCCCCGGCCCTGCCCCAGCGCTGGCTCCTGCCCCAGCCCCGGCTCCAGCCCCAGCCCCAGCCCTGCCCATGCCTTGGTTCCAGCCCCAGCCCCAGCCCTGCGCCAACCCAGCCCCAGCCCAAGGCCCAGCCTCAAGCCTAGTCCTGCCCCAGCCCTGGCCCCAATCCAGCCCCAGCCCTACCCCTACCTCAGCCCTAGCCCCAGCCCTGTCTGCAGCCCCAGCCCCAGCCCCAGCCCCAACCTTGGCCCCAGCCCAGCCCCAGCCCCAGCCCTGCCCCAGCCCAGTCCTGGTCCCAGCCTCATCCCCAGCCCAGCCCAGCCCTGCCCCAGCCCCAGACCTGCCCTGAACCCAGCCCCAGCCCAGCCCCAGCTCTGCCCCAGCTCTGGCCCCAGCCCTGTCCCCAGCCCCGGCCCCAGCCCTGTCCCCAGCCCCGGCCCCTGCCCTCAGCCCCAGCCCCAGCCCCACCCTCGGCCGCAGGCCAGCCCCTGCCACTGCCCAGCCCCACCCTAGCCCCAGCCCCAGTCCAGCAACTGCCCTGGACCCAGTCCCAGCCCCAGCCCAGCCCCCAGCCCAGTTCCTGCCATGCCTCAGTCCTGCCACAGTCCCTGCACAAGCCCAGTCAGGACCCAGCCCATCCCCAGCCCCAGCCCCAGCCCTGCCCCAGCCCAGCTACAGCCACAGCCCAGCCCCAGCCCCGGACCCAGCCCCAGCCCCAGCCCTGTCCCAGTCCCCGCCCCAGCCCCAGACCCAGACCCACCCCTGGCCCCAGCCCCTGCCCCAGCCAAGCCCCAGCCCCAGTCCAGCCCCTGCCCTGGACCCAGTCCCTGCCCCAGCCCAGCCCCAGCCCAGCCCAAGCCACCGCCCAGCCCCAGCCCTTCCCCCAGCCAAGCCCCAGCCCCAGCCCCAGCCCCAGCCCCAGCCCCAGCCCCAGCCCAGCCCCACCCTGGACCCAGCAGCAGCCCAGCCCAGTCCAGCCCTGCCCTAGGCTAGCCCCAGCCCCAGCCCAGCCCCTGCCCTGGACCCAGCCCTGGCCCCACCCCAGCCTCATCCCCACCCCAGCCTCATCCCCAGCCCAGGCCCAGCCCTGCCTCAGCCCAAGCCCCAGCCCCACCCCCAGCCCCATCCGTTCCCCCAGCCCAGCCCAAACCCATCCCCATCTCTGCCCCCAGCCCAGCCCCAGCCCCAGCCCTGCCCATGCCTTGGCTCCAGCCCCAGCCCCAGCCCTGCCCATGCCTTGGTTCCAGCCCCAGCCCCAGCCCTGCGCCAACCCAGCCCCAGCCCAAGGCCCAGCCTCAAGCCGAGTCCTACCCCAGCCCTGGCCCCAATCCAGCCCCAGCCCTACCCCTACCTCAGCCCTAGCCCCAGCCCTGTCCGCAGCACCAGCCCCGCCCCAGCCCCACCCTCACCACCAGCCCAGCCCCGGCCCGAACCTCGGCCCCAGCCCAGCCCCAGTTCCAGCCCTGCCCCAGCCCTGCCCCTGCCCCAGCCCCAGCCCCGGCCCCAGACTCGGACCCAGCCCAGCCCCAGGCCTAGCCCTGCCCCAGTCCCCTCCCCAGACACAGCCACAGCCCCAGCCCTGGCCCAGCCCTCGCCCCAGCCCAATCCTTGCCCCCAGCCCAGCCCTAGCCCGGCCCCAGCCCCAGCCCCAGCCCCAGCCCCAGCCCCAGCCCCAGCCCTACCCTGGACCCAGACCCAGCCCCAGCCCCACCCCAGCCTCATCCCCAGCCCAGGCCCAGCCCTGCCCCAGCCCAAACCCCAGCCCCAGCCCCAGCCCTGCCCCAACCCAGCCCCAGCCCCACCCCAGCCTCATCCCCAGTACCAGGCCCAGCCCTGCCCAAGCCCAGCCCCAGCCCCAGCCCCAGCCCCAGCCCAGCCCCTGCCCTGGACCCAGCCCCAGCCCATCCCCAGCCCCAGCCACAGCCCAGCCCCAGCCCTGGACCCAGCCCCAGCCCCAGCCCCAGCCCCAGCCCCAGCCCAACCCTGGACCCAGCCCCAGCCCCAGCCCAGCCCCAGCCCCAGCCCTGACCCACCCTAGCCCCAGCCCCAATCCAGCCCCTGCCCTGGACCCAGTCCCAGCCCCAGCCCAGCCCCAGCCCAGCCCCAGCCACCACCCAGCCCCAGCCCTGCCCAGCCCCACCCCAGCCTCATCCCCAGCTCAGCCCCAGCCCTGCCCCAGCCCAAGCCCCAGCCCCAGCCCCAGCCCCAGCCCCAGCCCTGCCCTCAGCCCAGCCCCAGCCCCAGTCCCTGCCCCAGCCCAGTCCTGGTCCCAGCCCAGCCCCAGCCCGGCCCCAGCGCTGCCCCAGCCCAAGCCCAGCCCCAGCCCAGCTCCAGCCCTGGACTCAGCCCTGCCCTCAACCCCAGCCCCAGCCCCAGCCCCACCCTCGGCCCCAGCCCAGCCCCAGCCCCAGGGCTGCCCCTGCCCAGCCCCAGCCCAAGACCTGCCCCAGCCTAGCCCCAGCCCCAGTCCAGACCCTGCCCTGGACCCAGTCCCAGCCCCAGCCCCACCCTGGACCCAGCCCAGGCCCAGCCCTGCTCCAGCCCTGCCCCAGCATAACCCCTGCCCCAGCCAAGCCCCTGCCCTGGACCCAGCCCCAGCCCCACCCCAGCCTCATCCCCAGCCCAGGCCCAGCCCTGCCCCAGCCCAGCCCCAGCCCCAGCCAAGCCCCACTCACGGCCCCATCCCCGGCCCCAGCTCAGCCCTGCTCCAGCCCAGCCCTCCCCCGACCCAGCCCCAGACACAGCCCAGCCACAGCCCTGGATCCAGCCCCAGTCGCAGCCCCGGCCCCAGCCCAGCCCTAGCCCAGCCCCAGCCCAGCTCCAGCCACAGCCCAGCCCCTGCCCTGGAGCCAGCCCCAGCCCCACCCCAGCCTCATCCACAGCCACAGTTCTGCCCCAGCCCCAGAGCTACCCCGGCCCAGCACCTGCCCCAGCCCTGCCCCTGCCCTGGACCCAGCCCCTGCCCTGGTCCCAGCCACAGCCACAGCCCAGCCCCAGCCCTGGACCCAGCCCCAGTCGCAGCCCCGGCCCCAGCCAAGCCCTAGCCCAGCCCCAGCCCCACCCTCAGCCCCAGCCCAGCTCCAGCCACAGCCCAGCCACAGCTCTGGACCCAGCCCCATCCCAGCCCCAGCCCCATCCCTGCCCTGGACCAGCCCCAGCCCTGCCCCAGCCTAGCCCCAGCCCCAGTCCAGACCCTGCCCTGGACCCAGTCCCAGCCCCAGCCCAGCCCCAGCCCAGCCCCAGCCACCGCCCAGCCCCAGCCCTGCCCCCAGCCCAGCCCCAGCCCCACACTGGACCCAGCCCCAGCCCCAGCCCTGCTCCAGCCCCACCCTCAGCACCAGCCCAGCTCCAGCCATAGCCCAGCCACAGACCTGGACCTAGCCCCAGACCAGCCCCAGCCACAGCCCTGCCCCAGCCCTGGACCCAGCCCCTGCCCTGGTCCCAGCCACAGCCACAGCCCAGCCCCAGCCCTGGACCCAGCCCCAGTCGCAGCCCCGGCCCCAGCCAAGCCCTAGCCCAGCCCCAGCCTCACCCTCAGCCCCAGCCCAGCTCCAGCCACAGCCCAGCCACAGCCCTGGACCCAGCCCCAGCCCAGCCCCAGCCCCAGCCCTGCCCTAGCCCAGCCCCAGCTCTGCCCCAGCCCAGCCCCAGCCCAACCCCAGCCCCTGCCCTGCCCCAGCCCAACCCCAGCCCCAGCCCAGCCCAGCCCCCAGCCCCGGCCCTACCCCTGCCCATTCCCGGTCCATGCCCAGCCCCAGCCCTGCCCCTGCCCAGTCCCGGTCCATGCCCAGCCCCAGCGCTGCCCCTGCCCAGTCCCGGTCCATGCCCAGCCCCAGCCCTGCCCCTGCCCAGTCCCGGTCCATGCCCAGCCACAGCCCTGCCCAGCCCCAGCCCTGCCCAGCCCCAGCCCCAGCCACAGCCACAGCCCTGCCCAAGACTTGGTTCCAGCCCCAGCCCCAGCCCTGCCCCAGCCCTGCCATCGGCACCAGCCCAGCCCCAGCCCCAGCCCTAGCCCTGCCCTGGACCCAGCCACAGCCCCAGTCCCACCCCAGCCTCATCCCCTGCCCAGCCCCAGCCCTGCCCCAGCCCAACCCCCAGCCCCAGCCCTGGAACAAGCCCCAGTAGCAGCCCCAGCCCCAGCCCTGCCCTAGCCCATCCCCAGCCCCACCCTCAGCCCCAGCCCAGCTCCAGCCACAGCCCAGCCACAGCCCTGGACCCAGCCCCAGCCTAGCCCCAACCCCAGCCCTGCCCTAGCCCAGCCCCCGCCCTGCCCCAGCCCAACCCCAGCCCCAGCCCTGTACCCAGCCCAGCCCCAGCCCAGCCAAAGCCCTGCCCCAGCCCAGCCCCAGCCACAGCCCAGCCCCAGCCCTGGACCCAGCCCCAGCCCCAGCCCTCTCCCAGTCCCCGCCCCAGCCCCAGCCCCAGCCCCGGCCCCAGCCAAGCCCCACTCACGGCCCCATCCCCGGCCCCAGCCCAGCTCCAGCCACAGCCCAGCCACAGCCCCTGCCCTGCCCAGCCCCAGCCCTGCCCCGGCCCAGCCCCAGCCCCAGCCCCAGCCCAGCCCCAGCCCCACCCTCATCACCAGCCCAGCTCCAGCCATAGCCCAGCCACAGACCTGGACCTAGCCCCAGCCCAACCCCAGCCCCAGCCCTGCCCCAGCCCATACCCAGCCCCAGACCAGCCCCCAGCCCCGGCCCTACCCCTGCCCAGTCCCAGTCCATGCCCAGCCCCAGCCCTGCCCCTGCCCAGTCCCGGTCCATGCCCATCTCCAGCCCTGCCCGGCCCCAGGCCCAGCCCCAGCCCTGGACCCAGTCCCAGTCGCAGCCCCCGGCCCCAGCCAAGCCCTAGCCCATCCCCAGCCCCACCCTCAGCCCCAGCCCAGCTCCAGCCACAGCCCAGCCACAGCTCTGGACCCAGCCCCAGCCCAGCCCCAGCCCAACCCCAGCCCCAGCCCTGCCCCAGCCCAAACCCAGCCCCAGCCCAGCCCCCAGTCCCGGCCCTACCCCTGCCCAGTCCCGGTCCATGCCCAGCCCCAGCCCTGCCCCTGCCCAGTCCCGGTCCATGCCCAGCCCCAGCCCTGCCCCTGCCCAGTCCCGGTGCATGCCCAGCCCCAGCCCTGCCCCTGCCCAGTCCCGGTCCATGCCCAGCCACAGCCCTGCCCAGCCACGGCCCTGCCAGTCCCAGCCCCAGCCCCACCCTGGACCCAGCCCAGGCCCAGCCCTGCTCCAGCCCTGCCCCAGCCTAACCCCTGCCCCCAGCCAAGCCCCTGCCCTGGACCCAGCCCCAGCCCCACCCCAGCCTCATCCCCAGCCCAGGCCCAGCCCTGCCCCAGCCCAGCCCCAGCCCCAGCCAAGCCCCACTCACGGCCCCATCCCCGGCCCCAGCTCAGCCCTGCCCCAGCCCAGCCCTCCCCCCGACCCAGCCCCAGCCACAGCCCAGCCCCAGCCCTGGATCCAGCCCCAGTCGCAGCCCCGGCCCCAGCCCACCCCAGCCCAGCTCCAGCCACAGCCCAGCCCCAGCCCTGGACCCAGCCCCAGCCCCAGCCCTCTCCCAGTCCCCGCCCCAGCCCCAGCCACAGCCCCAGCCCCAGCCCCAGCCCCGGCCCCAGCCAAGCCCAACTCACGGCCCCATCCCCGGCCCCAGCCCAGCTCCGGCCCCAGCCCAGCTCCAGCCACAGCCCAGCCACAGCCCCTGCCCTGCCCAGCCCCAGCCCTGCCCCCGGCCCAGCTCCAGCCCCAGCCCCAGCCCCAGCCCCAGCCCCAGCCCTGCCCCGGCCCAGCCCCAGCCCCAGCCCCAGCCCCACCCTCAGCACCAGCCCAGCTCCAGCCATAGCCCAGCCACAGACCTGGACCTAGCCCCAGCCCAACCCCAGCCCCAGCCCTGCCCCAGGCCATACCCAGCCCCAGACCAGCCCCCAGCCCCGGCCCTACCCCTGCCCAGTCCCAGTCCATGCCCAGCCCCAGCCCTGCCCCTGCCCAGTCCCGGTCCATGCCCAGCCCCAGCCCTGCCCAGCCCCAGGCCCAGCCACAGCCACAGCCCTGCCCAAGACTTGGTTCCAGCCCCAGCCCCAGCCCTGCCTCAGCCCTGCCCTAGCTCCAGCCCTAGCCCTGTCCCCAGCCTCAGCCCGCACCCCTGCCCCAGTCCCAGTCCTGCCCCATCCCAGCCCCCAGCCCCAGCCCTGCCCTCAGCCCAGACCCAGACCCAGCCTGGCCCCAGCCCTGTCCCCAGCCCCAGCCACAGCCCAGCCCCAGGCCCTGCCCCAGCCTAGCCACAGCCCTGCCCCAGCCCTGGCTCCTGCCCCAGCCCTGGCTCCAGCCCCAGCCCCAGCCCTGCCCAAGCCTTGGTTCCAGCCCCAGCCCCAGCCCTGCCCCGGCCCAGCCCCAGCCCCAGCCCCAGCCCCCAGCCCCAGTCCTGCCCCGGCCCAGCCCCAGCCCCAGCCCCAGCCCCAGCCCCAGCCCCACCCTCAGCACCAGCCCAGCTCCAGCCATAGCCCAGCCACAGACCTGGACCTAGCCCCAGCCCAACCCCAGCCCCAGCCCTGCCCCAGCCCATACCCAGCCCCAGACCAGCCCCCAGCCCCGGCCCTACCCCTGCCCAGTCCCAGTCCATGCCCAGCCCCAGCCCTGCCCCTGCCCAGTCCCGGTCCATGCCCAGCCCCAGCCCTGCCCGGCCCCAGGCCCAGCCACAGCCACAGCCCTGCCCAAGATTTGGTTCCAGCCCCAGCCCCAGCCCTGCCTCAGCCCTGCCCTAGCTCCAGCCCTAGCCCTGTCCCCAGCCTCAGCCCGTACCCCTGCCTCAGTCCCAGTCCTGCCCCATCCCAGCCCCCAGCCCCAGACCTGCCCTCAGCCCAGACCCAGACCCAGCCTGGCCCCAGCCCTGTCCCCAGACCCAGCCACAGCCCAGCCCCAGGCCCTGCCCCAGCCTAGCCACAGCCCTGCCCCAGCCCTGGCTCCTGCCCCAGCGTTGGCTTCAGCCCCAGCCCCAGCCCTGCCCATGCCTTGGTTCCAGCCCCAGCCCCAGCCCTGCGCCAACCCAGCCCCAGCCCAAGGCCCAGCCTCAAGCCTAGTCCTGCCCCAGCCCTGGCCCCAGTCCAGCCCCAGCCCTACCCCTAACTCAGCCCTAGCCCCAGCCCTGTCCGCAGCCCCAGCCCCAGCCCCCACCCTCGCCACCAGCCCTGCCCCAGCCCTGCCTCTGCCCCGGCCCCAGCCCCTGCCCCAGACTTGGCCCCAGCCCAAGCCCAGCCCAGCCCCAGCCCCAGTCCCAGCCCCAGCCCCAGCCCAGCCCCAGCCCCACCCTCAGCACCAGCCCAGCTCCAGCCATAGCCCAGCCACAGACCTGGACCTAGCCCCAGCCCAACCCCAGCCCCAGCCCTGCCCTTGCCCATACCCAGCCCCAGACCAGCCCCCAGCCCCGGCCCTACCCCTGCCCAGTCCCAGTCCATGCCCAGCCCCAGCCCTGCCCCTGCCCAGTCCCGGTCCATGCCCAGACCCAGCCCTGCCCGGCCCCAGGCCCAGCCCCAGCCCTGCCTCAGCCCTGCCCTAGCTCCAGCCCTAGCCCTGTCCCCAGCCTCAGCCCGTACCCCTGCCCCAGTCCCAGTCCTGCCCCATCCCAGCCCCCAGCCCCAGCCCTGCCCTCAGCCCAGACCCAGAGCCAGCCTGGCCCCAGCCCTGTCCCCAGCCCCAGCCACAGCCCAGCTCCAGGCCCTGCCCCAGCCTAGCCACAGCCCTGCCCCAGCCCCAGTCCAGACCCTGCCCTGGACCCAGTCCCAGCCCCAGCCCAGCCCCAGCCCAGCCCCAGCCACCGCCCAGCCCCAGCCCAGCCCCCAGCCCAGCCCCAGCCCCATCCTGGACCCAGCCCCAGCCCCAGCCCTGCCCCAGCCCTGCCCCAGCCTAGCCCCAGCCCCAGCCAAGCCCCTGCCCTGGACCCAGCCCCAGCCCCACCCCACCCT
>NW_027143703.1:0-50643 GCF_026170545.1 Melanerpes formicivorus
TCAAGCATTTTACAGCAGGTTGGAGCAGCCTGTATCTCAGCACAGGAATAAGGTAGGGAAGAATTCTAAGGCTCATTTTGACTGCCTCCAGAAGTTAGATCAGATGGCAAATTGGATTTGGTGCTAGGTCTTTCCCTTTAGGTTTTACCCCAACAATGTTTTCATTAGTTTCGCTCACTCTCGAAATCAAGCATTTTACAGCAGGTTGGAGCAGCCCTGTATCTCAGCACAGGAATAAGGTAGGGAAGAATTCTAAGGCTCATTTTGACTGCCTCCAGAAGTTAGATCAGATGGCAAATTGGATTTGGTGCTAGGTCTTTCCCTTTAGGTTTTACCCCAACAATGTTTTCATTAGTTTTGCTCACTCTCCAAATCAAGCATTTTACAGCAGGTTGGAGCAGCCTGTATCTCAGCACAGGAATAAGGTAGGGAAGAATTCTAAGGCTCATTTTGACTGCCTCCAGAAGTTAGATCAGATGGCAAATTGGATTTGGTGCTATGGTCTTTCCCTTTAGGTTTTACCCCAACAATGTTTTCATTAGTTTCGCTCACTCTCGAAAATCAAGCATTTTACAGCAGGTTGGAGCAGCCTGTATCTCAGCACAGGAATAAGGTAGGGAAGAATTCTAAGGCTCATTTTGACTGCCTCCAGAAGTTAGATCAGATGGCAAATTGGATTTGGTGCTAGGTCTTTCCCTTTAGGTTTTACCCCAACAATGTTTTCATTAGTTTCGCTCACTCTCGAAATCAAGCATTTTACAGCAGGTTGGAGCAGCCTGTATCTCAGCACAGGAATAAGGTAGGGAAGAATTCTAAGGCTCATTTTGACTGCCTCCAGAAGTTAGATCAGATGGCAAATTGGATTTGGTGCTAGGTCTTTCCCTTTAGGTTTTACCCCAACAATGTTTTCATTAGTTTCGCTCACTCTCGAAATCAAGCATTTTACAGCAGGTTGGAGCAGCCTGTATCTCAGCACAGGAATAAGGTAGGGAAGAATTCTAAGGATCATTTTGACTGCCTCCAGAAGTTAGATCAGATGGCAAATTGGATTTGGTGCTAGGTCTTTCCCTTTAGGTTTTACCCCAACAATGTTTTCATTAGTTTCGCCTCACTCTCGAAATCAAGCATTTTACAGCAGGTTGGAGCAGCCTGTATCTCAGCACAGGAATAAGGTAGGGAAGAATTCTAAGGCTCATTTTGACTGCCTCCAGAAGTTAGATCAGATGGCAAATTGGATTTGGTGCTAGGTCTTTCCCTTTAGGTTTTACCCCAACAATGTTTTCATTAGTTTCGCTCACTCTCGAAATCAAGCATTTTACAGCAGGTTGGAGCAGCCTGTATCTCAGCACAGGAATAAGGTAGGGAAGAATTCTAAGGCTCATTTTGACTGCCTCCAGAAGTTAGATCAGATGGCAAATTGGATTTGGTGCTAGGTCTTTCCCTTTAGGTTTTACCCCCAACAATGTTTTCATTAGTTTCGCTCACTCTCGAAATCAAGCATTTTACAGCAGGTTGGAGCAGCCTGTATCTCAGCACAGGAATAAGGTAGGGAAGAATTCTAAGGCTCATTTTGACTGCCTCCAGAAGTTAGATCAGATGGCAAATTGGATTTGGTGCTAGGTCTTTCCCTTTAGGTTTTACCCCAACAATGTTTTCATTAGTTTCGCTCACTCTCGAAATCAAGCATTTTACAGCAGGTTGGAGCAGCCTGTATCTCAGCACAGGAATAAGGTAGGGAAGAATTCTAAGGATCATTTTGACTGCCTCCAGAAGTTAGATCAGATGGCAAATTGGATTTGGTGCTAGGTCCTTTCCCTTTAGGTTTTACCCCAACAATGTTTTCATTAGTTTCGCTCACTCTCGAAATCAAGCATTTTACAGCAGGTTGGAGCAGCCTGTATCTCAGCACAGGGAATAAGGTAGGGAAGAATTCTAAGGCTCATTTTGACTGCCTCCAGAAGTTAGATCAGATGGCAAATTGGATTTGGTGCTAGGTCCTTTCCCTTTAGGTTTTACCCCAACAATGTTTTTCATTAGTTTCGCTCACTCTCGAAATCAAGCATTTTACAGCAGGTTGGAGCAGCCTGTATCTCAGCACAGGAATAAGGTAGGGAAGAATTCTAAGGCTCATTTTGACTGCCTCCAGAAGTTAGATCAGATGGCAAAATTGGATTTGGTGCTAGGTCTTTCCCTTTAGGTTTTACCCCAACAATGTTTTCATTAGTTTCGCTCACTCTCGAAATCAAGCATTTTACAGCAGGTTGGAGCAGCCTGTATCTCAGCACAGGAATAAGGTAGGGAAGAATTCTAAGGCTCATTTTGACTGCCTCCAGAAGTTAGATCAGATGGCAAATTGGATTTGGTGCTAGGTCTTTCCCTTTAGGGTTTTACCCCAACAATGTTTTTCATTAGTTTCGCTCACTCTCGAAATCAAGCATTTTACAGCAGGTTGGAGCAGCCTGTATCTCAGCACAGGAATAAGGTAGGGAAGAATTCTAAGGATCATTTTGACTGCCTCCAGAAGTTAGATCAGATGGCAAATTGGATTTGGTGCTAGGGTCTTTCCTTTAGGTTTTTACCCCAACAATGTTTTCATTAGTTTCGCTCACTCTCGAAATCAAGCATTTTACAGCAGGTTGGAGCAGCCTGTATCTCAGCACAGGAATAAGGTAGGGAAGAATTCTAAGGCTCATTTTGACTGCCTCCAGAAGTTAGATCAGATGGCAAATTGGATTTGGTGCTAGGTCTTTCCCTTTAGGTTTTACCCCAACAATGTTTTCATTAGTTTCGCTCACTCTCGAAATCAAGCATTTTACAGCAGGTTGGAGCAGCCTGTATCTCAGCACAGGAATAAGGTAGGGAAGAATTCTAAGGCTCATTTTGACTGCCTCCAGAAGTTAGATCAGATGGCAAATTGGATTTGGTGCTAGGTCTTTCCCTTCAGGTTTTACCCCAACAATGTTTTCATTAGTTTCGCTCACTCTCGAAATCAAGCATTTTACAGCAGGTTGGAGCAGCCTGTATCTCAGCACAGGAATAAGGTAGGGAAGAATTCTAAGGCTCATTTTGACTGCCTCCAGAAGTTAGATCAGATGGCAAATTGGATTTGGTGCTAGGTCTTTCCCTTTAGGTTTTACCCCAACAATGTTTTCATTAGTTTCGCTCACTCTCGAAATCAAGCATTTTACAGCAGGTTGGAGCAGCCTGTATCTCAGCACAGGAATAAGGTAGGGAAGAATTCTAAGGCTCATTTTGACTGCCTCCAGAAGTTAGATCAGATGGCAAATTGGATTTGGTGCTAGGTCTTTCCCTTTAGGTTTTACCCCAACAATGTTTTCATTTAGTTTCGCTCACTCTCGAAATCAAGCATTTTACAGCAGGTTGGAGCAGCCTGTATCTCAGCACAGGAATAAGGTAGGGAAGAATTCTAAGGCTCATTTTGACTGCCTCCAGAAGTTAGATCAGATGGCAAATTGGATTTGGTGCTAGGTCTTTCCCTTTAGGTTTTACCCCAACAATGTTTTCATTAGTTTCGCTCACTCTCCAAATCAAGCATTTTACAGCAGGTTGGAGCAGCCCTGTATCTCAGCACAGGAATAAGGTAGGGGAAGAATTCTAAGGATCATTTTGACTGCCTCCAGAAGTTAGATCAGATGGCAAATTGGATTTGGTGCTAGGTCTTTCCCCTTTAGGTTTTACCCCAACAATGTTTTCATTAGTTTCGCTCACTCTCGAAATCAAGCATTTTACAGCAGGTTGGAGCAGCCTGTATCTCAGCACAGGAATAAGGTAGGGAAGAATTCTAAGGCTCATTTTGACTGCCTCCAGAAGTTAGATCAGATGGCAAATTGGATTTGGTGCTAGGTCTTTCCCTTTAGGTTTTACCCCAACAATGTTTTCATTAGTTTCGCTCACTCTCGAAATCAAGCATTTTACAGCAGGTTGGAGCAGCCTGTATCTCAGCACAGGAATAAGGTAGGGAAGAATTCTAAGGATCATTTTGACTGCCTCCAGAAGTTAGATCAGATGGCAAATTGGATTTGGTGCTAGGTCTTTCCCTTTAGGTTTTACCCCAACAATGTTTTCATTAGTTTCGCTCACTCTCGAAATCAAGCATTTTACAGCAGGTTGGAGCAGCCTGTATCTCAGCACAGGAATAAGGTAGGGAAGAATTCTAAGGCTCATTTTGACTGCCTCCAGAAGTTAGATCAGATGGCAAATTGGATTGGTGCTAGGTCTTTCCCTTCAGGTTTTACCCCAACAATGTTTTCATTAGTTTCGCTCACTCTCGAAATCAAGCATTTTACAGCAGGTTGGAGCAGCCTGTATCTCAGCCACAGGAATAAGGTAGGGAAGAATTCTAAGGCTCATTTTGACTGCCTCCAGAAGTTAGATCAGATGGCAAATTGGATTTGGTGCTAGGTCTTTCCCTTTAGGTTTTACCCCAACAATGTTTTCATTAGTTTCGCTCACTCTCGAAATCAAGCATTTTACAGCAGGTTGGAGCAGCCTGTATCTCAGCACAGGAATAAGGTAGGGAAGAATTCTAAGGATCATTTTGACTGCCTCCAGAAGTTAGATCAGATGGCAAATTGGATTTGGTGCTAGGTCTTTTCCCTTTAGGTTTTACCCCAACAATGTTTTTCATTAGTTTCGCTCACTCTCGAAATCAAGCATTTTACAGCAGGTTGGAGCAGCCTGTATCTCAGCACAGGAATAAGGTAGGGAAGAATTCTAAGGCTCATTTTGACTGCCTCCAGAAGTTAGATCAGATGGCAAATTGGATTTGGTGCTAGGTCTTTCCCTTTAGGTTTTACCCCAACAATGTTTTCATTAGTTTCGCTCACTCTCCAAATCAAGCATTTTACAGCAGGTTGGAGCAGCCTGTATCTCAGCACAGGAATAAGGTAGGGAAGAATTCTAAGGCTCATTTTGACTGCCTCCAGAAGTTAGATCAGATGGCAAATTGGATTTGGTGCTAGGTCTTTCCCTTTAGGTTTTACCCCAACAATGTTTTCATTAGTTTCGCTCACTCTCGAAATCAAGCATTTTACAGCAGGTTGGAGCAGCCTGTATCTCAGCACAGGAATAAGGTAGGGGAAGAATTCTAAGGCTCATTTTGACTGCCTCCAGAAGTTAGATCAGATGGCAAATTGGATTTGGGTGCTAGGTCTTTCCCTTTAGGTTTTACCCCAACAATGTTTTCATTAGTTTTCGCTCACTCTCGAAATCAAGCATTTTACAGCAGGTTGGAGCAGCCTGTATCTCAGCACAGGAATAAGGTAGGGAAGAATTCTAAGGCTCATTTTGACTGCCTCCAGAAGTTAGATCAGATGGCAAATTGGATTTGGGTGCTAGGTCTTTCCCTTTAGGTTTTACCCCAACAATGTTTTCATTAGTTTCGCTCACTCTCGAAATCAAGCATTTTACAGCAGGTTGGAGCAGCCTGTATCTCAGCACAGGAATAAGGTAGGGAAGAATTCTAAGGCTCATTTTGACTGCCTCCAGAAGTTAGATCAGATGGCAAATTGGATTTGGTGCTAGGTCTTTCCCTTTAGGTTTTACCCCAACAATGTTTTCATTAGTTTCGCTCACTCTCGAAATCAAGCATTTTACAGCAGGTTGGAGCAGCCTGTATCTCAGCACAGGAATAAGGTAGGGAAGAATTCTAAGGCTCATTTTGACTGCCTCCAGAAGTTAGATCAGATGGCAAATTGGATTTGGTGCTAGGTCTTTCCCTTTAGGTTTTACCCCAACAATGTTTTCATTAGTTTCGCTCACTCTCGAAATCAAGCATTTTACAGCAGGTTGGAGCAGCCTGTATCTCAGCACAGGAATAAGGTAGGGGAAGAATTCAAAGGCTCATTTTGACTGCCTCCAGAAGTTAGATCAGATGGCAAATTGGATTTGGTGCTAGGTCTTTCCCTTTAGGTTTTACCCCAGTTTTACCCCCAACAATGTTTTCATTAGTTTCGCTCACTCTCGAAATCAAGCATTTTACAGCAGGTTGGAGCAGCCTGTATCTCAGCACAGGAATAAGGTAGGGAAGAATTCTAAGGCTCATTTTGACTGCCTCCAGAAGTTAGATCAGATGGCAAATTGGATTTGGTGCTAGGTCTTTCCCTTTAGGTTTTACCCCAACAATGTTTTCATTAGTTTCGCTCACTCTCGAAATCAAGCATTTTACAGCAGGTTGGAGCAGCCTGTATCTCAGCACAGGAATAAGGTAGGGAAGAATTCTAAGGCTCATTTTGACTGCCTCCAGAAGTTAGATCAGATGGCAAATTGGATTTGGTGCTAGGTCTTTCCCTTTAGGTTTTACCCCAACAATGTTTTCATTAGTTTCGCTCACTCTCGAAATCAAGCATTTTACAGCAGGTTGGAGCAGCCTGTATCTCAGCACAGGAATAAGGTAGGGAAGAATTCTAAGGATCATTTTGACTGCCTCCAGAAGTTAGATCAGATGGCAAATTGGATTTGGTGCTAGGTCTTTCCCTTTAGGTTTTACCCCAACAATGTTTTCATTAGTTTCGCTCACTCTCGAAATCAAGCATTTTACAGCAGGTTGGAGCAGCCTGTATCTCAGCACAGGAATAAGGTAGGGAAGAATTCTAAGGCTCATTTTGACTGCCTCCAGAAGTTAGATCAGATGGCAAATTGGATTGGTGCTAGGTCTTTCCCTTTAGGTTTTACCCCCAACAATGTTTTCATTAGTTTCGCTCACTCTCGAAATCAAGCATTTTACAGCAGGTTGGAGCAGCCTGTATCTCAGCACAGGAATAAGGTAGGGAAGAATTCTAAGGCTCATTTTGACTGCCTCCAGAAGTTAGATCAGATGGCAAATTGGATTTGGTGCTAGGTCTTTCCCTTTAGGTTTTACCCCAACAATGTTTTCATTAGTTTCGCTCACTCTCGAAATCAAGCATTTTACAGCAGGTTGGAGCAGCCTGTATCTCAGCACAGGAATAAGGTAGGGAAGAATTCTAAGGCTCATTTTGACTGCCTCCAGAAGTTAGATCAGATGGGCAAATTGGATTTGGTGCTAGGTCTTTCCCTTTAGGTTTTACCCCAACAATGTTTTCATTAGTTTCGCTCACTCTCGAAATCAAGCATTTTACAGCAGGTTGGAGCAGCCTGTATCTCAGCACAGGAATAAGGTAGGGAAGAATTCTAAGGATCATTTTGACTGCCTCCAGAAGTTAGATCAGATGGCAAATTGGATTTGGTGCTAGGTCTTTCCCTTTAGGTTTTACCCCAACAATGTTTTCATTAGTTTCGCTCACTCTCGAAATCAAGCATTTTACAGCAGGTTGGAGCAGCCTGTATCTCAGCACAGGAATAAGGTAGGGAAGAATTCTAAGGCTCATTTTGACTGCCTCCAGAAGTTAGATCAGATGGCAAATTGGATTTGGTGCTAGGTCTTTCCCTTTAGGTTTTACCCCAACAATGTTTTCATTAGTTTCGCTCACTCTCGAAATCAAGCATTTTACAGCAGGTTGGAGCAGCCTGTATCTCAGCACAGGAATAAGGTAGGGAAGAATTCTAAGGCTCATTTTGACTGCCTCCAGAAGTTAGATCAGATGGCAAATTGGATTTGGTGCTAGGTCTTTCCCTTCAGGTTTTACCCCAACAATGTTTTCATTAGTTTCGCTCACTCTCGAAATCAAGCATTTTACAGCAGGTTGGAGCAGCCTGTATCTCAGCACAGGAATAAGGTAGGGAAGAATTCTAAGGCTCATTTTGACTGCCTCCAGAAGTTAGATCAGATGGCAAATTGGATTTGGTGCTAGGTCTTTCCCTTTAGGTTTTACCCCAACAATGTTTTCATTAGTTTCGCTCACTCTCGAAATCAAGCATTTTACAGCAGGTTGGAGCAGCCTGTATCTCAGCACAGGAATAAGGTAGGGAAGAATTCTAAGGATCATTTTGACTGCCTCCAGAAGTTAGATCAGATGGCAAATTGGATTTGGTGCTAGGTCTTTCCCTTTAGGTTTTACCCCAACAATGTTTTCATTAGTTTCGCTCACTCTCGAAATCAAGCATTTTACAGCAGGTTGGAGCAGCCTGTATCTCAGCACAGGAATAAGGTAGGGAAGAATTCTAAGGCTCATTTTGACTGCCTCCAGAAGTTAGATCAGATGGCAAATTGGATTTGGTGCTAGGTCTTTCCCTTTAGGTTTTACCCCAACAATGTTTTCATTAGTTTCGCTCACTCTCGAAATCAAGCATTTTACAGCAGGTTGGAGCAGACTGTATCTCAGCACAGGAATAAGGTAGGGAAGAATTCTAAGGATCATTTTGACTGCCTCCAGAAGTTAGATCAGATGGCAAATTGGATTTGGTGCTAGGTCTTTCCCTTTAGGTTTTACCCCAACAATGTTTTCATTAGTTTCGCTCACTCTCGAAATCAAGCATTTTACAGCAGGTTGGAGCAGCCTGTATCTCAGCACAGGAATAAGGTAGGGAAGAATTCTAAGGATCATTTTGACTGCCTCCAGAAGTTAGATCAGATGGCAAATTGGATTTGGTGCTAGGTCTTTCCCTTTAGGTTTTACCCCAACAATGTTTTCATTAGTTTCGCTCACCTCTCGAAATCAAGCATTTTACAGCAGGTTGGAGCAGCCTGTATCTCAGCACAGGAATAAGGTAGGGAAGAATTCTAAGGCTCATTTTGACTGCCTCCAGAAGTTAGATCAGATGGCAAATTGGATTTGGTGCTAGGTCTTTCCCTTCAGGTTTTACCCCAACAATGTTTTCATTAGTTTCGCTCACTCTCGAAATCAAGCATTTTACAGCAGGTTGGAGCAGCCTGTATCTCAGCACAGGAATAAGGTAGGGAAGAATTCTAAGGCTCATTTTGACTGCCTCCAGAAGTTAGATCAGATGGCAAATTGGATTTGGTGCTAGGTCTTTCCCTTTAGGTTTTACCCCAACAATGTTTTCATTAGTTTCGCTCACTCTCGAAATCAAGCATTTTACAGCAGGTTGGAGCAGCCTGTATCTCAGCACAGGAATAAGGTAGGGAAGAATTCTAAGGCTCATTTTGACTGCCTCCAGAAGTTAGATCAGATGGCAAATTGGATTTGGTGCTAGGTCTTTCCCTTTAGGTTTTACCCCAACAATGTTTTCATTAGTTTCGCTCACTCTCGAAATCAAGCATTTTACAGCAGGTTGGAGCAGCCTGTATCTCAGCACAGGAATAAGGTAGGGAAGAATTCTAAGGCTCATTTTGACTGCCTCCAGAAGTTAGATCAGATGGCAAATTGGATTTGGTGCTAGGTCTTTCCCTTTAGGTTTTACCCCCAACAATGTTTTCATTAGTTTCGCTCACTCTCGAAATCAAGCATTTTACAGCAGGTTGGAGCAGCCTGTATCTCAGCACAGGAATAAGGTAGGGAAGAATTCTAAGGATCATTTTGACTGCCTCCAGAAGTTAGATCAGATGGCAAATTGGATTTGGTGCTAGGTCTTTCCCTTTAGGTTTTACCCCAACAATGTTTTCATTAGTTTCGCTCACTCTCGAAATCAAGCATTTTACAGCAGGTTGGAGCAGCCTGTATCTCAGCACAGGAATAAGGTAGGGAAGAATTCTAAGGCTCATTTTGACTGCCTCCAGAAGTTAGATCAGATGGCAAATTGGATTTGGTGCTAGGTCTTTCCCTTTAGGTTTTACCCCAACAATGTTTTCATTAGTTTCGCTCACTCTCGAAATCAAGCATTTTACAGCAGGTTGGAGCAGCCTGTATCTCAGCACAGGAATAAGGTAGGGAAGAATTCTAAGGATCATTTTGACTGCCTCCAGAAGTTAGATCAGATGGCAAATTGGATTTGGTGCTAGGTCTTTCCCTTTAGGTTTTACCCCAACAATGTTTTCATTAGTTTCGCTCACTCTCGAAATCAAGCATTTTACAGCAGGTTGGAGCAGCCTGTATCTCAGCACAGGAATAAGGTAGGGAAGAATTCTAAGGCTCATTTTGACTGCCTCCAGAAGTTAGATCAGATGGCAAATTGGATTTGGTGCTAGGTCTTTCCCTTCAGGTTTTACCCCCAACAATGTTTTCATTAGTTTCGCTCACTCTCGAAATCAAGCATTTTACAGCAGGTTGGAGCAGCCTGTATCTCAGCACAGGAATAAGGTAGGGAAGAATTCTAAGGCTCATTTTGACTGCCTCCAGAAGTTAGATCAGATGGCAAATTGGATTTGGTGCTAGGTCTTTCCCTTTAGGTTTTACCCCAACAATGTTTTCATTAGTTTCGCTCACTCTCGAAATCAAGCATTTTACAGCAGGTTGGAGCAGCCTGTATCTCAGCACAGGAATAAGGTAGGGAAGAATTCTAAGGATCATTTTGACTGCCTCCAGAAGTTAGATCAGATGGCAAATTGGATTTGGTGCTAGGTCTTTCCCTTTAGGTTTTACCCCAACAATGTTTTCATTAGTTTCGCTCACTCTCGAAATCAAGCATTTTACAGCAGGTTGGAGCAGCCTGTATCTCAGCACAGGAATAAGGTAGGGAAGAATTCTAAGGCTCATTTTGACTGCCTCCAGAAGTTAGATCAGATGGCAAATTGGATTTGGTGCTAGGTCTTTCCCTTTAGGTTTTACCCCAACAATGTTTTCATTAGTTTCGCTCACTCTCCAAATCAAGCATTTTACAGCAGGTTGGAGCAGCCTGTATCTCAGCACAGGAATAAGGTAGGGAAGAATTCTAAGGCTCATTTTGACTGCCTCCAGAAGTTAGATCAGATGGCAAATTGGATTTGGTGCTAGGTCTTTCCCTTTAGGTTTTACCCCAACAATGTTTTCATTAGTTTCGCTCACTCTCCAAATCAAGCATTTTACAGCAGGTTGGAGCAGCCTGTATCTCAGCACAGGAATAAGGTAGGGAAGAATTCTAAGGCTCATTTTGACTGCCTCCAGAAGTTAGATCAGATGGCAAATTGGATTTGGTGCTAGGTCTTTCCCTTTAGGTTTTACCCCAACAATGTTTTCATTAGTTTCGCTCACTCTCGAAATCAAGCATTTTACAGCAGGTTGGAGCAGCCTGTATCTCAGCACAGGAATAAGGTAGGGAAGAATTCTAAGGATCATTTTGACTGCCTCCAGAAGTTAGATCAGATGGCAAATTGGATTTGGTGCTAGGTCTTTCCCTTTAGGTTTTACCCCAACAATGTTTTCATTAGTTTCGCTCACTCTCGAAATCAAGCATTTTACAGCAGGTTGGAGCAGCCTGTATCTCAGCACAGGAATAAGGTAGGGAAGAATTCTAAGGCTCATTTTGACTGCCTCCAGAAGTTAGATCAGATGGCAAATTGGATTTGGTGCTAGGTCTTTCCCTTTAGGTTTTACCCCAACAATGTTTTCATTAGTTTCGCTCACTCTCGAAATCAAGCATTTTACAGCAGGTTGGAGCAGCCTGTATCTCAGCACAGGAATAAGGTAGGGAAGAATTCTAAGGCTCATTTTGACTGCCTCCAGAAGTTAGATCAGATGGCAAATTGGATTTGGTGCTAGGTCTTTCCCTTCAGGTTTTACCCCCAACAATGTTTTCATTAGTTTCGCTCACTCTCGAAATCAAGCATTTTACAGCAGGTTGGAGCAGCCTGTATCTCAGCACAGGAATAAGGTAGGGAAGAATTCTAAGGCTCATTTTGACTGCCTCCAGAAGTTAGATCAGATGGCAAATTGGATTTGGTGCTAGGTCTTTCCCTTTAGGTTTTACCCCAACAATGTTTTCATTAGTTTCGCTCACTCTCGAAATCAAGCATTTTACAGCAGGTTGGAGCAGCCTGTATCTCAGCACAGGAATAAGGTAGGGAAGAATTCTAAGGCTCATTTTGACTGCCTCCAGAAGTTAGATCAGATGGCAAATTGGATTTGGTGCTAGGTCTTTCCCTTTAGGTTTTACCCCAACAATGTTTTCATTAGTTTCGCTCACTCTCGAAATCAAGCATTTTACAGCAGGTTGGAGCAGCCTGTATCTCAGCACAGGAATAAGGTAGGGAAGAATTCTAAGGCTCATTTTGACTGCCTCCAGAAGTTAGATCAGATGGCAAATTGGATTTGGTGCTAGGTCTTTCCCTTTAGGTTTTACCCCAACAATGTTTTCATTAGTTTCGCTCACTCTCGAAATCAAGCATTTTACAGCAGGTTTGGAGCAGACTGTATCTCAGCACAGGAATAAGGTAGGGAAGAATTCTAAGGCTCATTTTGACTGCCTCCAGAAGTTAGATCAGATGGCAAATTGGATTTGGTGCTAGGTCTTTCCCTTTAGGTTTTACCCCAACAATGTTTTCATTAGTTTCGCTCACTCTCGAAATCAAGCATTTTACAGCAGGTTGGAGCAGCCTGTATCTCAGCACAGGAATAAGGTAGGGAAGAATTCAAAGGCTCATTTTGACTGCCTCCAGAAGTTAGATCAGATGGCAAATTGGATTTGGTGCTAGGTCTTTCCCTTTAGGTTTTACCCCAACAATGTTTTCATTAGTTTCGCTCACTCTCGAAATCAAGCATTTTACAGCAGGTTGGAGCAGCCTGTATCTCAGCACAGGAATAAGGTAGGGAAGAATTCTAAGGATCATTTTGACTGCCTCCAGAAGTTAGATCAGATGGCAAATTGGATTTGGTGCTAGGTCTTTCCCTTTAGGTTTTACCCCAACAATGTTTTCATTAGTTTCGCTCACTCTCGAAATCAAGCATTTTACAGCAGGTTGGAGCAGCCTGTATCTCAGCACAGGAATAAGGTAGGGAAGAATTCTAAGGCTCATTTTGACTGCCTCCAGAAGTTAGATCAGATGGCAAATTGGATTTGGTGCTAGGTCTTTCCCTTCAGGTTTTACCCCAACAATGTTTTCATTAGTTTCGCTCACTCTCGAAATCAAGCATTTTACAGCAGGTTGGAGCAGCCTGTATCTCAGCACAGGAATAAGGTAGGGAAGAATTCTAAGGCTCATTTTGACTGCCTCCAGAAGTTAGATCAGATGGCAAATTGGATTTGGTGCTAGGTCTTTCCCTTTAGGTTTTACCCCAACAATGTTTTCATTAGTTTCGCTCACTCTCGAAATCAAGCATTTTACAGCAGGTTGGAGCAGCCTGTATCTCAGCACAGGAATAAGGTAGGGAAGAATTCTAAGGATCATTTTGACTGCCTCCAGAAGTTAGATCAGATGGCAAATTGGATTTGGTGCTAGGTCTTTCCCTTTAGGTTTTACCCCAACAATGTTTTCATTAGTTTCGCTCACTCTCGAAATCAAGCATTTTACAGCAGGTTGGAGCAGCCTGTATCTCAGCACAGGAATAAGGTAGGGAAGAATTCTAAGGCTCATTTTGACTGCCTCCAGAAGTTAGATCAGATGGCAAATTGGATTTGGTGCTAGGTCTTTCCCTTTAGGTTTTACCCCAACAATGTTTTCATTAGTTTCGCTCACTCTCCAAATCAAGCATTTTACAGCAGGTTGGAGCAGCCTGTATCTCAGCACAGGAATAAGGTAGGGAAGAATTCTAAGGCTCATTTTGACTGCCTCCAGAAGTTAGATCAGATGGCAAATTGGATTTGGTGCTAGGTCTTTCCCTTTAGGTTTTACCCCAACAATGTTTTCATTAGTTTCGCTCACTCTCCAAATCAAGCATTTTACAGCAGGTTGGAGCAGCCTGTATCTCAGCACAGGAATAAGGTAGGGAAGAATTCTAAGGCTCATTTTGACTGCCTCCAGAAGTTAGATCAGATGGCAAATTGGATTTGGTGCTAGGTCTTTCCCTTTAGGTTTTACCCCAACAATGTTTTCATTAGTTTCGCTCACTCTCGAAATCAAGCATTTTACAGCAGGTTGGAGCAGCCTGTATCTCAGCACAGGAATAAGGTAGGGAAGAATTCTAAGGCTCATTTTGACTGCCTCCAGAAGTTAGATCAGATGGCAAATTGGATTTGGTGCTAGGTCTTTCCCTTTAGGTTTTACCCCAACAATGTTTTCATTAGTTTCGCTCACTCTCGAAATGAAGCATTTTACAGCAGGTTGGAGCAGCCTGTATCTCAGCACAGGAATAAGGTAGGGAAGAATTCTAAGGATCATTTTGACTGCCTCCAGAAGTTAGATCAGATGGCAAATTGGATTTGGTGCTAGGTCTTTCCCTTTAGGTTTTACCCCAACAATGTTTTCATTAGTTTCGCTCACTCTCCAAATCAAGCATTTTACAGCAGGTTGGAGCAGCCTGTATCTCAGCACAGGAATAAGGTAGGGAAGAATTCTAAGGCTCATTTTGACTGCCTCCAGAAGTTAGATCAGATGGCAAATTGGATTTGGTGCTAGGTCTTTCCCTTTAGGTTTTACCCCAACAATGTTTTCATTAGTTTCGCTCACTCTCGAAATCAAGCATTTTACAGCAGGTTGGAGCAGCCTGTATCTCAGCACAGGAATAAGGTAGGGAAGAATTCTAAGGCTCATTTTGACTGCCTCCAGAAGTTAGATCAGATGGCAAATTGGATTTGGTGCTAGGTCTTTCCCTTTAGGTTTTACCCCAACAATGTTTTCATTAGTTTCGCTCACTCTCGAAATCAAGCATTTTACAGCAGGTTGGAGCAGCCTGTATCTCAGCACAGGAATAAGGTAGGGAAGAATTCTAAGGCTCATTTTGACTGCCTCCAGAAGTTAGATCAGATGGCAAATTGGATTTGGTGCTAGGTCTTTCCCTTTAGGTTTTACCCCAACAATGTTTTCATTAGTTTCGCTCACTCTCGAAATCAAGCATTTTACAGCAGGTTGGAGCAGCCTGTATCTCAGCACAGGAATAAGGTAGGGAAGAATTCTAAGGATCATTTTGACTGCCTCCAGAAGTTAGATCAGATGGCAAATTGGATTTGGTGCTAGGTCTTTCCCTTTAGGTTTTACCCCAACAATGTTTTCATTAGTTTCGCTCACTCTCGAAATCAAGCATTTTACAGCAGGTTGGAGCAGCCTGTATCTCAGCACAGGAATAAGGTAGGGAAGAATTCTAAGGCTCATTTTGACTGCCTCCAGAAGTTAGATCAGATGGCAAATTGGATTTGGTGCTAGGTCTTTCCCTTTAGGTTTTACCCCAACAATGTTTTCATTAGTTTCGCTCACTCTCGAAATCAAGCATTTTACAGCAGGTTGGAGCAGCCTGTATCTCAGCACAGGAATAAGGTAGGGAAGAATTCTAAGGCTCATTTTGACTGCCTCCAGAAGTTAGATCAGATGGCAAATTGGATTTGGTGCTAGGTCTTTCCCTTTAGGTTTTACCCCAACAATGTTTTCATTAGTTTCGCTCACTCTCGAAATCAAGCATTTTACAGCAGGTTGGAGCAGCCTGTATCTCAGCACAGGAATAAGGTAGGGAAGAATTCTAAGGCTCATTTTGACTGCCTCCAGAAGTTAGATCAGATGGCAAATTGGATTTGGTGCTAGGTCTTTCCCTTTAGGTTTTACCGCAACAATGTTTTCATTAGTTTCGCTCACTCTCAAAATCAAGCATTTTACAGCAGGTTGGAGCAGCCTGTATCTCAGCACAGGAATAAGGTAGGGAAGAATTCTAAGGCTCATTTTGACTGCCTCCAGAAGTTAGATCAGATGGCAAATTGGATTTGGTGCTAGGTCTTTCCCTTTAGGTTTTACCCCAACAATGTTTTCATTAGTTTCGCTCACTCTCGAAATCAAGCATTTTACAGCAGGTTGGAGCAGCCTGTATCTCAGCACAGGAATAAGGTAGGGAAGAATTCTAAGGCTCATTTTGACTGCCTCCAGAAGTTAGATCAGATGGCAAATTGGATTTGGTGCTAGGTCTTTCCCTTTAGGTTTTACCCCAACAATGTTTTCATTAGTTTCGCTCACTCTCGAAATCAAGCATTTTACAGCAGGTTGGAGCAGCCTGTATCTCAGCACAGGAATAAGGTAGGGAAGAATTCTAAGGCTCATTTTGACTGCCTCCAGAAGTTAGATCAGATGGCAAATTGGATTTGGTGCTAGGTCTTTCCCTTTAGGTTTTACCCCAACAATGTTTTCATTAGTTTCGCTCACTCTCGAAATCAAGCATTTTACAGCAGGTTGGAGCAGCCTGCATCTCAGCACAGGAATAAGGTAGGGAAGAATTCTAAGGATCATTTTGACTGCCTCCAGAAGTTAGATCAGATGGCAAATTGGATTTGGTGCTAGGTCTTTCCCTTTAGGTTTTACCCCAACAATGTTTTCATTAGTTTCGCTCACTCTCGAAATCAAGCATTTTACAGCAGGTTGGAGCAGCCTGTATCTCAGCACAGGAATAAGGTAGGGAAGAATTCTAAGGCTCATTTTGACTGCCTCCAGAAGTTAGATCAGATGGCAAATTGGATTTGGTGCTAGGTCTTTCCCTTTAGGTTTTACCCCAACAATGTTTTCATTAGTTTCGCTCACTCTCGAAATCAAGCATTTTACAGCAGGTTGGAGCAGCCTGTATCTCAGCACAGGAATAAGGTAGGGAAGAATTCTAAGGATCATTTTGACTGCCTCCAGAAGTTAGATCAGATGGCAAATTGGATTTGGTGCTAGGTCTTTCCCTTTAGGTTTTACCCCAACAATGTTTTCATTAGTTTCGCTCACTCTCGAAATCAAGCATTTTACAGCAGGTTGGAGCAGCCTGTATCTCAGCACAGGAATAAGGTAGGGAAGAATTCTAAGGATCATTTTGACTGCCTCCAGAAGTTAGATCAGATGGCAAATTGGATTTGGTGCTAGGTCTTTCCCTTTAGGTTTTACCCCAACAATGTTTTCATTAGTTTCGCTCACTCTCCAAATCAAGCATTTTACAGCAGGTTGGAGCAGCCTGTATCTCAGCACAGGAATAAGGTAGGGAAGAATTCTAAGGCTCATTTTGACTGCCTCCAGAAGTTAGATCAGATGGCAAATTGGATTTGGTGCTAGGTCTTTCCCTTTAGGTTTTACCCCAACAATGTTTTCATTAGTTTCGCTCACTCTCCAAATCAAGCATTTTACAGCAGGTTGGAGCAGCCTGTATCTCAGCACAGGAATAAGGTAGGGAAGAATTCTAAGGCTCATTTTGACTGCCTCCAGAAGTTAGATCAGATGGCAAATTGGATTTGGTGCTAGGTCTTTCCCTTTAGGTTTTACCCCAACAATGTTTTCATTAGTTTCGCTCACTCTCGAAATCAAGCATTTTACAGCAGGTTGGAGCAGCCTGTATCTCAGCACAGGAATAAGGTAGGGAAGAATTCTAAGGCTCATTTTGACTGCCTCCAGAAGTTAGATCAGATGGCAAATTGGATTTGGTGCTAGGTCTTTCCCTTTAGGTTTTACCCCAACAATGTTTTCATTAGTTTCGCTCACTCTCGAAATCAAGCATTTTACAGCAGGTTGGAGCAGCCTGTATCTCAGCACAGGAATAAGGTAGGGAAGAATTCTAAGGCTCATTTTGACTGCCTCCAGAAGTTAGATCAGATGGCAAATTGGATTTGGTGCTAGGTCTTTCCCTTTAGGTTTTACCCCAACAATGTTTTCATTAGTTTCGCTCACTCTCGAAATCAAGCATTTTACAGCAGGTTGGAGCAGCCTGTATCTCAGCACAGGAATAAGGTAGGGAAGAATTCTAAGGATCATTTTGACTGCCTCCAGAAGTTAGATCAGATGGCAAATTGGATTTGGTGCTAGGTCTTTCCCTTTAGGTTTTACCCCAACAATGTTTTCATTAGTTTCGCTCACTCTCGAAATCAAGCATTTTACAGCAGGTTGGAGCAGCCTGTATCTCAGCACAGGAATAAGGTAGGGAAGAATTCTAAGGATCATTTTGACTGCCTCCAGAAGTTAGATCAGATGGCAAATTGGATTTGGTGCTAGGTCTTTCCCTTTAGGTTTTACCCCAACAATGTTTTCATTAGTTTCGCTCACTCTCGAAATCAAGCATTTTACAGCAGGTTGGAGCAGCCTGTATCTCAGCACAGGAATAAGGTAGGGAAGAATTCTAAGGCTCATTTTGACTGCCTCCAGAAGTTAGATCAGATGGCAAATTGGATTTGGTGCTAGGTCTTTCCCTTTAGGTTTTACCCCAACAATGTTTTCATTAGTTTCGCTCACTCTCGAAATCAAGCATTTTACAGCAGGTTGGAGCAGCCTGTATCTCAGCACAGGAATAAGGTAGGGAAGAATTCTAAGGATCATTTTGACTGCCTCCAGAAGTTAGATCAGATGGCAAATTGGATTTGGTGCTAGGTCTTTCCCTTTAGGTTTTACCCCAACAATGTTTTCATTAGTTTCGCTCACTCTCGAAATCAAGCATTTTACAGCAGGATGGAGCAGCCTGTATCTCAGCACAGGAATAAGGTAGGGAAGAATTCTAAGGCTCATTTTGACTGCCTCCAGAAGTTAGATCAGATGGCAAATTGGATTTGGTGCTAGGTCTTTCCCTTTAGGTTTTACCCCAACAATGTTTTCATTAGTTTCGCTCACTCTCGAAATCAAGCATTTTACAGCAGGTTGGAGCAGCCTGTATCTCAGCACAGGAATAAGGTAGGGAAGAATTCTAAGGCTCATTTTGACTGCCTCCAGAAGTTAGATCAGATGGCAAATTGGATTTGGTGCTAGGTCTTTCCCTTTAGGTTTTACCCCAACAATGTTTTCATTAGTTTCGCTCACTCTCGAAATCAAGCATTTTACAGCAGGTTGGAGCAGCCTGTATCTCAGCACAGGAATAAGGTAGGGAAGAATTCTAAGGCTCATTTTGACTGCCTCCAGAAGTTAGATCAGATGGCAAATTGGATTTGGTGCTAGGTCTTTCCCTTTAGGTTTTACCCCAACAATGTTTTCATTAGTTTCGCTCACTCTCGAAATCAAGCATTTTACAGCAGGTTGGAGCAGCCTGTATCTCAGCACAGGAATAAGGTAGGGAAGAATTCTAAGGCTCATTTTGACTGCCTCCAGAAGTTAGATCAGATGGCAAATTGGATTTGGTGCTAGGTCTTTCCCTTTAGGTTTTACCCCAACAATGTTTTCATTAGTTTCGCTCACTCTCGAAATCAAGCATTTTACAGCAGGTTGGAGCAGCCTGTATCTCAGCACAGGAATAAGGTAGGGAAGAATTCTAAGGATCATTTTGACTGCCTCCAGAAGTTAGATCAGATGGCAAATTGGATTTGGTGCTAGGTCTTTCCCTTTAGGTTTTACCCCAACAATGTTTTCATTAGTTTCGCTCACTCTCGAAATCAAGCATTTTACAGCAGGTTGGAGCAGCCTGTATCTCAGCACAGGAATAAGGTAGGGAAGAATTCTAAGGATCATTTTGACTGCCTCCAGAAGTTAGATCAGATGGCAAATTGGATTTGGTGCTAGGTCTTTCCCTTTAGGTTTTACCCCAACAATGTTTTCATTAGTTTCGCTCACTCTCGAAATCAAGCATTTTACAGCAGGTTGGAGCAGCCTGTATCTCAGCACAGGAATAAGGTAGGGAAGAATTCTAAGGATCATTTTGACTGCCTCCAGAAGTTAGATCAGATGGCAAATTGGATTTGGTGCTAGGTCTTTCCCTTTAGGTTTTACCCCAACAATGTTTTCATTAGTTCCGCTCACTCTCGAAATCAAGCATTTTACAGCAGGTTGGAGCAGCCTGTATCTCAGCACAGGAATAAGGTAGGGAAGAATTCTAAGGCTCATTTTGACTGCCTCCAGAAGTTAGATCAGATGGCAAATTGGATTTGGTGCTAGGTCTTTCCCTTTAGGTTTTACCCCAACAATGTTTTCATTAGTTTCGCTCACTCTCGAAATCAAGCATTTTACAGCAGGTTGGAGCAGCCTGTATCTCAGCACAGGAATAAGGTAGGGAAGAATTCTAAGGCTCATTTTGACTGCCTCCAGAAGTTAGATCAGATGGCAAATTGGATTTGGTGCTAGGTCTTTCCCTTTAGGTTTTACCCCAACAATGTTTTCATTAGTTTCGCTCACTCTCGAAATCAAGCATTTTACAGCAGGTTGGAGCAGCCTGTATCTCAGCACAGGAATAAGGTAGGGAAGAATTCTAAGGATCATTTTGACTGCCTCCAGAAGTTAGATCAGATGGCAAATTGGATTTGGTGCTAGGTCTTTCCCTTTAGGTTTTACCCCAACAATGTTTTCATTAGTTTCGCTCACTCTCGAAATCAAGCATTTTACAGCAGGTTGGAGCAGCCTGTATCTCAGCACAGGAATAAGGTAGGGAAGAATTCTAAGGCTCATTTTGACTGCCTCCAGAAGTTAGATCAGATGGCAAATTGGATTTGGTGCTAGGTCTTTCCCTTTAGGTTTTACCCCAACAATGTTTTCATTAGTTTCGCTCACTCTCGAAATCAAGCATTTTACAGCAGGTTGGAGCAGCCTGTATCTCAGCACAGGAATAAGGTAGGGAAGAATTCTAAGGCTCATTTTGACTGCCTCCAGAAGTTAGATCAGATGGCAAATTGGATTTGGTGCTAGGTCTTTCCCTTTAGGTTTTACCCCAACAATGTTTTCATTAGTTTCGCTCACTCTCGAAATCAAGCATTTTACAGCAGGTTGGAGCAGCCTGTATCTCAGCACAGGAATAAGGTAGGGAAGAATTCTAAGGCTCATTTTGACTGCCTCCAGAAGTTAGATCAGATGGCAAATTGGATTTGGTGCTAGGTCTTTCCCTTTAGGTTTTACCCCAACAATGTTTTCATTAGTTTCGCTCACTCTCGAAATCAAGCATTTTACAGCAGGTTGGAGCAGCCTGCATCTCAGCACAGGAATAAGGTAGGGAAGAATTCTAAGGATCATTTTGACTGCCTCCAGAAGTTAGATCAGATGGCAAATTGGATTTGGTGCTAGGTCTTTCCCTTTAGGTTTTACCCCAACAATGTTTTCATTAGTTTCGCTCACTCTCGAAATCAAGCATTTTACAGCAGGTTGGAGCAGCCTGTATCTCAGCACAGGAATAAGGTAGGGAAGAATTCTAAGGCTCATTTTGACTGCCTCCAGAAGTTAGATCAGATGGCAAATTGGATTTGGTGCTAGGTCTTTCCCTTTAGGTTTTACCCCAACAATGTTTTCATTAGTTTCGCTCACTCTCGAAATCAAGCATTTTACAGCAGGTTGGAGCAGCCTGTATCTCAGCACAGGAATAAGGTAGGGAAGAATTCTAAGGATCATTTTGACTGCCTCCAGAAGTTAGATCAGATGGCAAATTGGATTTGGTGCTAGGTCTTTCCCTTTAGGTTTTACCCCAACAATGTTTTCATTAGTTTCGCTCACTCTCGAAATCAAGCATTTTACAGCAGGTTGGAGCAGCCTGTATCTCAGCACAGGAATAAGGTAGGGAAGAATTCTAAGGATCATTTTGACTGCCTCCAGAAGTTAGATCAGATGGCAAATTGGATTTGGTGCTAGGTCTTTCCCTTTAGGTTTTACCCCAACAATGTTTTCATTAGTTTCGCTCACTCTCGAAATCAAGCATTTTACAGCAGGATGGAGCAGCCTGTATCTCAGCACAGGAATAAGGTAGGGAAGAATTCTAAGGATCATTTTGACTGCCTCCAGAAGTTAGATCAGATGGCAAATTGGATTTGGTGCTAGGTCTTTCCCTTTAGGTTTTACCCCAACAATGTTTTCATTAGTTTCGCTCACTCTCGAAATCAAGCATTTTACAGCAGGTTGGAGCAGCCTGTATCTCAGCACAGGAATAAGGTAGGGAAGAATTCTAAGGCTCATTTTGACTGCCTCCAGAAGTTAGATCAGATGGCAAATTGGATTTGGTGCTAGGTCTTTCCCTTTAGGTTTTACCCCAACAATGTTTTCATTAGTTTCGCTCACTCTCGAAATCAAGCATTTTACAGCAGGTTGGAGCAGCCTGTATCTCAGCACAGGAATAAGGTAGGGAAGAATTCTAAGGCTCATTTTGACTGCCTCCAGAAGTTAGATCAGATGGCAAATTGGATTTGGTGCTAGGTCTTTCCCTTTAGGTTTTACCCCAACAATGTTTTCATTAGTTTCGCTCACTCTCGAAATCAAGCATTTTACAGCAGGTTGGAGCAGCCTGTATCTCAGCACAGGAATAAGGTAGGGAAGAATTCTAAGGCTCATTTTGACTGCCTCCAGAAGTTAGATCAGATGGCAAATTGGATTTGGTGCTAGGTCTTTCCCTTTAGGTTTTACCCCAACAATGTTTTCATTAGTTTCGCTCACTCTCGAAATCAAGCATTTTACAGCAGGTTGGAGCAGCCTGTATCTCAGCACAGGAATAAGGTAGGGAAGAATTCTAAGGATCATTTTGACTGCCTCCAGAAGTTAGATCAGATGGCAAATTGGATTTGGTGCTAGGTCTTTCCCTTTAGGTTTTACCCCAACAATGTTTTCATTAGTTTCGCTCACTCTCGAAATCAAGCATTTTACAGCAGGTTGGAGCAGCCTGTATCTCAGCACAGGAATAAGGTAGGGAAGAATTCTAAGGATCATTTTGACTGCCTCCAGAAGTTAGATCAGATGGCAAATTGGATTTGGTGCTAGGTCTTTCCCTTTAGGTTTTACCCCAACAATGTTTTCATTAGTTTCGCTCACTCTCGAAATCAAGCATTTTACAGCAGGTTGGAGCAGCCTGTATCTCAGCACAGGAATAAGGTAGGGAAGAATTCTAAGGCTCATTTTGACTGCCTCCAGAAGTTAGATCAGATGGCAAATTGGATTTGGTGCTAGGTCTTTCCCTTTAGGTTTTACCCCAACAATGTTTTCATTAGTTTCGCTCACTCTCGAAATCAAGCATTTTACAGCAGGTTGGAGCAGCCTGTATCTCAGCACAGGAATAAGGTAGGGAAGAATTCTAAGGATCATTTTGACTGCCTCCAGAAGTTAGATCAGATGGCAAATTGGATTTGGTGCTAGGTCTTTCCCTTTAGGTTTTACCCCAACAATGTTTTCATTAGTTTCGCTCACTCTCGAAATCAAGCATTTTACAGCAGGATGGAGCAGCCTGTATCTCAGCACAGGAATAAGGTAGGGAAGAATTCTAAGGATCATTTTGACTGCCTCCAGAAGTTAGATCAGATGGCAAATTGGATTTGGTGCTAGGTCTTTCCCTTTAGGTTTTACCCCAACAATGTTTTCATTAGTTTCGCTCACTCTCGAAATCAAGCATTTTACAGCAGGTTGGAGCAGCCTGTATCTCAGCACAGGAATAAGGTAGGGAAGAATTCTAAGGCTCATTTTGACTGCCTCCAGAAGTTAGATCAGATGGCAAATTGGATTTGGTGCTAGGTCTTTCCCTTTAGGTTTTACCCCAACAATGTTTTCATTAGTTTCGCTCACTCTCGAAATCAAGCATTTTACAGCAGGTTGGAGCAGCCTGTATCTCAGCACAGGAATAAGGTAGGGAAGAATTCTAAGGCTCATTTTGACTGCCTCCAGAAGTTAGATCAGATGGCAAATTGGATTTGGTGCTAGGTCTTTCCCTTTAGGTTTTACCCCCAACAATGTTTTCATTAGTTTCGCTCACTCTCGAAATCAAGCATTTTACAGCAGGTTGGAGCAGCCTGTATCTCAGCACAGGAATAAGGTAGGGAAGAATTCTAAGGCTCATTTTGACTGCCTCCAGAAGTTAGATCAGATGGCAAATTGGATTTGGTGCTAGGTCTTTCCCTTTAGGTTTTACCCCAACAATGTTTTCATTAGTTTCGCTCACTCTCGAAATCAAGCATTTTACAGCAGGTTGGAGCAGCCTGTATCTCAGCACAGGAATAAGGTAGGGAAGAATTCTAAGGATCATTTTGACTGCCTCCAGAAGTTAGATCAGATGGCAAATTGGATTTGGTGCTAGGTCTTTCCCTTTAGGTTTTACCCCAACAATGTTTTCATTAGTTTCGCTCACTCTCGAAATCAAGCATTTTACAGCAGGATGGAGCAGCCTGTATCTCAGCACAGGAATAAGGTAGGGAAGAATTCTAAGGCTCATTTTGACTGCCTCCAGAAGTTAGATCAGATGGCAAATTGGATTTGGTGCTAGGTCTTTCCCTTTAGGTTTTACCCCAACAATGTTTTCATTAGTTTCGCTCACTCTCGAAATCAAGCATTTTACAGCAGGTTGGAGCAGCCTGTATCTCAGCACAGGAATAAGGTAGGGAAGAATTCTAAGGCTCATTTTGACTGCCTCCAGAAGTTAGATCAGATGGCAAATTGGATTTGGTGCTAGGTCTTTCCCTTTAGGTTTTACCCCAACAATGTTTTCATTAGTTTCGCTCACTCTCGAAATCAAGCATTTTACAGCAGGTTGGAGCAGCCTGTATCTCAGCACAGGAATAAGGTAGGGAAGAATTCTAAGGCTCATTTTGACTGCCTCCAGAAGTTAGATCAGATGGCAAATTGGATTTGGTGCTAGGTCTTTCCCTTTAGGTTTTACCCCAACAATGTTTTCATTAGTTTCGCTCACTCTCGAAATCAAGCATTTTACAGCAGGTTGGAGCAGCCTGTATCTCAGCACAGGAATAAGGTAGGGAAGAATTCTAAGGCTCATTTTGACTGCCTCCAGAAGTTAGATCAGATGGCAAATTGGATTTGGTGCTAGGTCTTTCCCTTTAGGTTTTACCCCAACAATGTTTTCATTAGTTTCGCTCACTCTCGAAATCAAGCATTTTACAGCAGGTTGGAGCAGCCTGTATCTCAGCACAGGAATAAGGTAGGGAAGAATTCTAAGGATCATTTTGACTGCCTCCAGAAGTTAGATCAGATGGCAAATTGGATTTGGTGCTAGGTCTTTCCCTTTAGGTTTTACCCCAACAATGTTTTCATTAGTTTCGCTCACTCTCGAAATCAAGCATTTTACAGCAGGTTGGAGCAGCCTGTATCTCAGCACAGGAATAAGGTAGGGAAGAATTCTAAGGATCATTTTGACTGCCTCCAGAAGTTAGATCAGATGGCAAATTGGATTTGGTGCTAGGTCTTTCCCTTTAGGTTTTACCCCAACAATGTTTTCATTAGTTTCGCTCACTCTCCAAATCAAGCATTTTACAGCAGGTTGGAGCAGCCTGTATCTCAGCACAGGAATAAGGTAGGGAAGAATTCTAAGGATCATTTTGACTGCCTCCAGAAGTTAGATCAGATGGCAAATTGGATTTGGTGCTAGGTCTTTCCCTTTAGGTTTTACCCCAACAATGTTTTCATTAGTTCCGCTCACTCTCGAAATCAAGCATTTTACAGCAGGTTGGAGCAGCCTGTATCTCAGCACAGGAATAAGGTAGGGAAGAATTCTAAGGCTCATTTTGACTGCCTCCAGAAGTTAGATCAGATGGCAAATTGGATTTGGTGCTAGGTCTTTCCCTTTAGGTTTTACCCCAACAATGTTTTCATTAGTTTCGCTCACTCTCGAAAATCAAGCATTTTACAGCAGGTTGGAGCAGCCTGTATCTCAGCACAGGAATAAGGTAGGGAAGAATTCTAAGGCTCATTTTGACTGCCTCCAGAAGTTAGATCAGATGGCAAATTGGATTTGGTGCTAGGTCTTTCCCTTTAGGTTTTACCCCAACAATGTTTTCATTAGTTTCGCTCACTCTCGAAATCAAGCATTTTACAGCAGGTTGGAGCAGCCTGTATCTCAGCACAGGAATAAGGTAGGGAAGAATTCTAAGGATCATTTTGACTGCCTCCAGAAGTTAGATCAGATGGCAAATTGGATTTGGTGCTAGGTCTTTCCCTTTAGGTTTTACCCCAACAATGTTTTCATTAGTTTCGCTCACTCTCGAAATCAAGCATTTTACAGCAGGTTGGAGCAGCCTGTATCTCAGCACAGGAATAAGGTAGGGAAGAATTCTAAGGCTCATTTTGACTGCCTCCAGAAGTTAGATCAGATGGCAAATTGGATTTGGTGCTAGGTCTTTCCCCTTTAGGTTTTACCCCAACAATGTTTTCATTAGTTTCGCTCACTCTCGAAATCAAGCATTTTACAGCAGGTTGGAGCAGCCTGTATCTCAGCACAGGAATAAGGTAGGGAAGAATTCTAAGGCTCATTTTGACTGCCTCCAGAAGTTAGATCAGATGGCAAATTGGATTTGGTGCTAGGTCTTTCCCTTTAGGTTTTACCCCAACAATGTTTTCATTAGTTTCGCTCACTCTCGAAATCAAGCATTTTACAGCAGGTTGGAGCAGCCTGTATCTCAGCACAGGAATAAGGTAGGGAAGAATTCTAAGGCTCATTTTGACTGCCTCCAGAAGTTAGATCAGATGGCAAATTGGATTTGGTGCTAGGTCTTTCCCTTTAGGTTTTACCCCAACAATGTTTTCATTAGTTTCGCTCACTCTCGAAATCAAGCATTTTACAGCAGGTTGGAGCAGCCTGCATCTCAGCACAGGAATAAGGTAGGGAAGAATTCTAAGGATCATTTTGACTGCCTCCGGAAGTTAGATCAGATGGCAAATTGGATTTGGTGCTAGGTCTTTCCCTTTAGGTTTTACCCCAACAATGTTTTCATTAGTTTCGCTCACTCTCGAAATCAAGCATTTTACAGCAGGTTGGAGCAGCCTGTATCTCAGCACAGGAATAAGGTAGGGAAGAATTCTAAGGCTCATTTTGACTGCCTCCAGAAGTTAGATCAGATGGCAAATTGGATTTGGTGCTAGGTCTTTCCCTTTAGGTTTTTACCCCAACAATGTTTTCATTAGTTTCGCTCACTCTCGAAATCAAGCATTTTACAGCAGGTTGGAGCAGCCTGTATCTCAGCACAGGAATAAGGTAGGGAAGAATTCTAAGGATCATTTTGACTGCCTCCAGAAGTTAGATCAGATGGCAAATTGGATTTGGTGCTAGGTCTTTCCCTTTAGGTTTTACCCCAACAATGTTTTCATTAGTTTCGCTCACTCTCGAAATCAAGCATTTTACAGCAGGTTGGAGCAGCCTGTATCTCAGCACAGGAATAAGGTAGGGAAGAATTCTAAGGATCATTTTGACTGCCTCCAGAAGTTAGATCAGATGGCAAATTGGATTTGGTGCTAGGTCTTTCCCTTTAGGTTTTACCCCAACAATGTTTTCATTAGTTTCGCTCACTCTCGAAATCAAGCATTTTACAGCAGGTTGGAGCAGCCTGTATCTCAGCACAGGAATACAGGTAGGGAAGAATTCTAAGGATCATTTTGACTGCCTCCAGAAGTTAGATCAGATGGCAAATTGGATTTGGTGCTAGGTCTTTCCCTTTAGGTTTTACCCCAACAATGTTTTCATTAGTTTCGCTCACTCTCGAAATCAAGCATTTTACAGCAGGTTGGAGCAGCCTGTATCTCAGCACAGGAATAAGGTAGGGAAGAATTCTAAGGATCATTTTGACTGCCTCCAGAAGTTAGATCAGATGGCAAATTGGATTTGGTGCTAGGTCTTTCCCTTTAGGTTTTACCCCAACAATGTTTTCATTAGTTTCGCTCACTCTCGAAATCAAGCATTTTACAGCAGGTTGGAGCAGCCTGTATCTCAGCACAGGAATAAGGTAGGGAAGAATTCTAAGGCTCATTTTGACTGCCTCCAGAAGTTAGATCAGATGGCAAATTGGATTTGGTGCTAGGTCTTTCCCTTTAGGTTTTACCCCAACAATGTTTTCATTAGTTTCGCTCACTCTCGAAATCAAGCATTTTACAGCAGGTTGGAGCAGCCTGTATCTCAGCACAGGAATAAGGTAGGGAAGAATTCTAAGGCTCATTTTGACTGCCTCCAGAAGTTAGATCAGATGGCAAATTGGATTTGGTGCTAGGTCTTTCCCTTTAGGTTTTACCCCAACAATGTTTTCATTAGTTTCGCTCACTCTCGAAATCAAGCATTTTACAGCAGGTTGGAGCAGCCTGTATCTCAGCACAGGAATAAGGTAGGGAAGAATTCTAAGGCTCATTTTGACTGCCTCCAGAAGTTAGATCAGATGGCAAATTGGATTTGGTGCTAGGTCTTTCCCTTTAGGTTTTACCCCAACAATGTTTTCATTAGTTTCGCTCACTCTCGAAATCAAGCATTTTACAGCAGGTTGGAGCAGCCTGTATCTCAGCACAGGAATAAGGTAGGGAAGAATTCTAAGGATCATTTTGACTGCCTCCAGAAGTTAGATCAGATGGCAAATTGGATTTGGTGCTAGGTCTTTCCCTTTAGGTTTTACCCCAACAATGTTTTCATTAGTTTCGCTCACTCTCGAAATCAAGCATTTTACAGCAGGTTGGAGCAGCCTGTATCTCAGCACAGGAATAAGGTAGGGAAGAATTCTAAGGCTCATTTTGACTGCCTCCAGAAGTTAGATCAGATGGCAAATTGGATTTGGTGCTAGGTCTTTCCCTTTAGGTTTTACCCCAACAATGTTTTCATTAGTTTCGCTCACTCTCGAAATCAAGCATTTTACAGCAGGTTGGAGCAGCCTGTATCTCAGCACAGGAATAAGGTAGGGAAGAATTCTAAGGCTCATTTTGACTGCCTCCAGAAGTTAGATCAGATGGCAAATTGGATTTGGTGCTAGGTCTTTCCCTTTAGGTTTTACCCCAACAATGTTTTCATTAGTTTCGCTCACTCTCGAAATCAAGCATTTTACAGCAGGTTGGAGCAGCCTGTATCTCAGCACAGGAATAAGGTAGGGAAGAATTCTAAGGCTCATTTTGACTGCCTCCAGAAGTTAGATCAGATGGCAAATTGGATTTGGTGCTAGGTCTTTCCCTTTAGGTTTTACCCCAACAATGTTTTCATTAGTTTCGCTCACTCTCGAAATCAAGCATTTTACAGCAGGTTGGAGCAGCCTGTATCTCAGCACAGGAATAAGGTAGGGAAGAATTCTAAGGCTCATTTTGACTGCCTCCAGAAGTTAGATCAGATGGCAAATTGGATTTGGTGCTAGGTCTTTCCCTTTAGGTTTTACCCCAACAATGTTTTCATTAGTTTCGCTCACTCTCGAAATCAAGCATTTTACAGCAGGTTGGAGCAGCCTGTATCTCAGCACAGGAATAAGGTAGGGAAGAATTCTAAGGCTCATTTTGACTGCCTCCAGAAGTTAGATCAGATGGCAAATTGGATTTGGTGCTAGGTCTTTCCCTTTAGGTTTTACCCCAACAATGTTTTCATTAGTTTCGCTCACTCTCGAAATCAAGCATTTTACAGCAGGTTGGAGCAGCCTGTATCTCAGCACAGGAATAAGGTAGGGAAGAATTCTAAGGCTCATTTTGACTGCCTCCAGAAGTTAGATCAGATGGCAAATTGGATTTGGTGCTAGGTCTTTCCCTTTAGGTTTTACCCCAACAATGTTTTCATTAGTTTCGCTCACTCTCGAAATCAAGCATTTTACAGCAGGTTGGAGCAGCCTGTATCTCAGCACAGGAATAAGGTAGGGAAGAATTCTAAGGCTCATTTTGACTGCCTCCAGAAGTTAGATCAGATGGCAAATTGGATTTGGTGCTAGGTCTTTCCCTTTAGGTTTTACCCCAACAATGTTTTCATTAGTTTCGCTCACTCTCGAAATCAAGCATTTTACAGCAGGTTGGAGCAGCCTGTATCTCAGCACAGGAATAAGGTAGGGAAGAATTCTAAGGCTCATTTTGACTGCCTCCAGAAGTTAGATCAGATGGCAAATTGGATTTGGTGCTAGGTCTTTCCCTTTAGGTTTTACCCCAACAATGTTTTCATTAGTTTCGCTCACTCTCGAAATCAAGCATTTTACAGCAGGTTGGAGCAGCCTGTATCTCAGCACAGGAATAAGGTAGGGAAGAATTCTAAGGCTCATTTTGACTGCCTCCAGAAGTTAGATCAGATGGCAAATTGGATTTGGTGCTAGGTCTTTCCCTTTAGGTTTTACCCCAACAATGTTTTCATTAGTTTCGCTCACTCTCGAAATCAAGCATTTTACAGCAGGTTGGAGCAGCCTGTATCTCAGCACAGGAATAAGGTAGGGAAGAATTCTAAGGCTCATTTTGACTGCCTCCAGAAGTTAGATCAGATGGCAAATTGGATTTGGTGCTAGGTCTTTCCCTTTAGGTTTTACCCCAACAATGTTTTCATTAGTTTCGCTCACTCTCGAAATCAAGCATTTTACAGCAGGTTGGAGCAGCCTGTATCTCAGCACAGGAATAAGGTAGGGAAGAATTCTAAGGCTCATTTTGACTGCCTCCAGAAGTTAGATCAGATGGCAAATTGGATTTGGTGCTAGGTCTTTCCCTTTAGGTTTTACCCCAACAATGTTTTCATTAGTTTCGCTCACTCTCGAAATCAAGCATTTTACAGCAGGTTGGAGCAGCCTGTATCTCAGCACAGGAATAAGGTAGGGAAGAATTCTAAGGCTCATTTTGACTGCCTCCAGAAGTTAGATCAGATGGCAAATTGGATTTGGTGCTAGGTCTTTCCCTTTAGGTTTTACCCCAACAATGTTTTCATTAGTTTCGCTCACTCTCGAAATCAAGCATTTTACAGCAGGTTGGAGCAGCCTGTATCTCAGCACAGGAATAAGGTAGGGAAGAATTCTAAGGCTCATTTTGACTGCCTCCAGAAGTTAGATCAGATGGCAAATTGGATTTGGTGCTAGGTCTTTCCCTTTAGGTTTTACCCCAACAATGTTTTCATTAGTTTCGCTCACTCTCGAAATCAAGCATTTTACAGCAGGTTGGAGCAGCCTGTATCTCAGCACAGGAATAAGGTAGGGAAGAATTCTAAGGCTCATTTTGACTGCCTCCAGAAGTTAGATCAGATGGCAAATTGGATTTGGTGCTAGGTCTTTCCCTTTAGGTTTTACCCCAACAATGTTTTCATTAGTTTCGCTCACTCTCGAAATCAAGCATTTTACAGCAGGTTGGAGCAGCCTGTATCTCAGCACAGGAATAAGGTAGGGAAGAATTCTAAGGCTCATTTTGACTGCCTCCAGAAGTTAGATCAGATGGCAAATTGGATTTGGTGCTAGGTCTTTCCCTTTAGGTTTTACCCCAACAATGTTTTCATTAGTTTCGCTCACTCTCGAAATCAAGCATTTTACAGCAGGTTGGAGCAGCCTGTATCTCAGCACAGGAATAAGGTAGGGAAGAATTCTAAGGCTCATTTTGACTGCCTCCAGAAGTTAGATCAGATGGCAAATTGGATTTGGTGCTAGGTCTTTCCCTTTAGGTTTTACCCCAACAATGTTTTCATTAGTTTCGCTCACTCTCGAAATCAAGCATTTTACAGCAGGTTGGAGCAGCCTGTATCTCAGCACAGGAATAAGGTAGGGAAGAATTCTAAGGCTCATTTTGACTGCCTCCAGAAGTTAGATCAGATGGCAAATTGGATTTGGTGCTAGGTCTTTCCCTTTAGGTTTTACCCCAACAATGTTTTCATTAGTTTCGCTCACTCTCGAAATCAAGCATTTTACAGCAGGTTGGAGCAGCCTGTATCTCAGCACAGGAATAAGGTAGGGAAGAATTCTAAGGCTCATTTTGACTGCCTCCAGAAGTTAGATCAGATGGCAAATTGGATTTGGTGCTAGGTCTTTCCCTTTAGGTTTTACCCCAACAATGTTTTCATTAGTTTCGCTCACTCTCGAAATCAAGCATTTTACAGCAGGTTGGAGCAGCCTGTATCTCAGCACAGGAATAAGGTAGGGAAGAATTCTAAGGCTCATTTTGACTGCCTCCAGAAGTTAGATCAGATGGCAAATTGGATTTGGTGCTAGGTCTTTCCCTTTAGGTTTTACCCCAACAATGTTTTCATTAGTTTCGCTCACTCTCGAAATCAAGCATTTTACAGCAGGTTGGAGCAGCCTGTATCTCAGCACAGGAATAAGGTAGGGAAGAATTCTAAGGCTCATTTTGACTGCCTCCAGAAGTTAGATCAGATGGCAAATTGGATTTGGTGCTAGGTCTTTCCCTTTAGGTTTTACCCCAACAATGTTTTCATTAGTTTCGCTCACTCTCGAAATCAAGCATTTTACAGCAGGTTGGAGCAGCCTGTATCTCAGCACAGGAATAAGGTAGGGAAGAATTCTAAGGCTCATTTTGACTGCCTCCAGAAGTTAGATCAGATGGCAAATTGGATTTGGTGCTAGGTCTTTCCCTTTAGGTTTTACCCCAACAATGTTTTCATTAGTTTCGCTCACTCTCGAAATCAAGCATTTTACAGCAGGTTGGAGCAGCCTGTATCTCAGCACAGGAATAAGGTAGGGAAGAATTCTAAGGCTCATTTTGACTGCCTCCAGAAGTTAGATCAGATGGCAAATTGGATTTGGTGCTAGGTCTTTCCCTTTAGGTTTTACCCCAACAATGTTTTCATTAGTTTCGCTCACTCTCGAAATCAAGCATTTTACAGCAGGTTGGAGCAGCCTGTATCTCAGCACAGGAATAAGGTAGGGAAGAATTCTAAGGATCATTTTGACTGCCTCCAGAAGTTAGATCAGATGGCAAATTGGATTTGGTGCTAGGTCTTTCCCTTTAGGTTTTACCCCAACAATGTTTTCATTAGTTTCGCTCACTCTCGAAATCAAGCATTTTACAGCAGGTTGGAGCAGCCTGTATCTCAGCACAGGAATAAGGTAGGGAAGAATTCTAAGGCTCATTTTGACTGCCTCCAGAAGTTAGATCAGATGGCAAATTGGATTTGGTGCTAGGTCTTTCCCTTTAGGTTTTACCCCAACAATGTTTTCATTAGTTTCGCTCACTCTCGAAATCAAGCATTTTACAGCAGGTTGGAGCAGCCTGTATCTCAGCACAGGAATAAGGTAGGGAAGAATTCTAAGGCTCATTTTGACTGCCTCCAGAAGTTAGATCAGATGGCAAATTGGATTTGGTGCTAGGTCTTTCCCTTTAGGTTTTACCCCAACAATGTTTTCATTAGTTTCGCTCACTCTCGAAATCAAGCATTTTACAGCAGGTTGGAGCAGCCTGTATCTCAGCACAGGAATAAGGTAGGGAAGAATTCTAAGGCTCATTTTGACTGCCTCCAGAAGTTAGATCAGATGGCAAATTGGATTTGGTGCTAGGTCTTTCCCTTTAGGTTTTACCCCAACAATGTTTTCATTAGTTTCGCTCACTCTCGAAATCAAGCATTTTACAGCAGGTTGGAGCAGCCTGTATCTCAGCACAGGAATAAGGTAGGGAAGAATTCTAAGGCTCATTTTGACTGCCTCCAGAAGTTAGATCAGATGGCAAATTGGATTTGGTGCTAGGTCTTTCCCTTTAGGTTTTACCCCAACAATGTTTTCATTAGTTTCGCTCACTCTCGAAATCAAGCATTTTACAGCAGGTTGGAGCAGCCTGTATCTCAGCACAGGAATAAGGTAGGGAAGAATTCTAAGGATCATTTTGACTGCCTCCAGAAGTTAGATCAGATGGCAAATTGGATTTGGTGCTAGGTCTTTCCCTTTAGGTTTTACCCCAACAATGTTTTCATTAGTTTCGCTCACTCTCGAAATCAAGCATTTTACAGCAGGTTGGAGCAGCCTGTATCTCAGCACAGGAATAAGGTAGGGAAGAATTCTAAGGATCATTTTGACTGCCTCCAGAAGTTAGATCAGATGGCAAATTGGATTTGGTGCTAGGTCTTTCCCTTTAGGTTTTACCCCAACAATGTTTTCATTAGTTTCGCTCACTCTCGAAATCAAGCATTTTACAGCAGGTTGGAGCAGCCTGTATCTCAGCACAGGAATAAGGTAGGGAAGAATTCTAAGGATCATTTTGACTGCCTCCAGAAGTTAGATCAGATGGCAAATTGGATTTGGTGCTAGGTCTTTCCCTTTAGGTTTTACCCCAACAATGTTTTCATTAGTTTCGCTCACTCTCGAAATCAAGCATTTTACAGCAGGTTGGAGCAGCCTGTATCTCAGCACAGGAATAAGGTAGGGAAGAATTCTAAGGCTCATTTTGACTGCCTCCAGAAGTTAGATCAGATGGCAAATTGGATTTGGTGCTAGGTCTTTCCCTTTAGGTTTTACCCCAACAATGTTTTCATTAGTTTCGCTCACTCTCGAAATCAAGCATTTTACAGCAGGTTGGAGCAGCCTGTATCTCAGCACAGGAATAAGGTAGGGAAGAATTCTAAGGCTCATTTTGACTGCCTCCAGAAGTTAGATCAGATGGCAAATTGGATTTGGTGCTAGGTCTTTCCCTTTAGGTTTTACCCCAACAATGTTTTCATTAGTTTCGCTCACTCTCGAAATCAAGCATTTTACAGCAGGTTGGAGCAGCCTGTATCTCAGCACAGGAATAAGGTAGGGAAGAATTCTAAGGCTCATTTTGACTGCCTCCAGAAGTTAGATCAGATGGCAAATTGGATTTGGTGCTAGGTCTTTCCCTTTAGGTTTTACCCCAACAATGTTTTCATTAGTTTCGCTCACTCTCGAAATCAAGCATTTTACAGCAGGTTGGAGCAGCCTGTATCTCAGCACAGGAATAAGGTAGGGAAGAATTCTAAGGATCATTTTGACTGCCTCCAGAAGTTAGATCAGATGGCAAATTGGATTTGGTGCTAGGTCTTTCCCTTTAGGTTTTACCCCAACAATGTTTTCATTAGTTTCGCTCACTCTCGAAATCAAGCATTTTACAGCAGGTTGGAGCAGCCTGTATCTCAGCACAGGAATAAGGTAGGGAAGAATTCTAAGGATCATTTTGACTGCCTCCAGAAGTTAGATCAGATGGCAAATTGGATTTGGTGCTAGGTCTTTCCCTTTAGGTTTTACCCCAACAATGTTTTCATTAGTTTCGCTCACTCTCGAAATCAAGCATTTTACAGCAGGTTGGAGCAGCCTGTATCTCAGCACAGGAATAAGGTAGGGAAGAATTCTAAGGATCATTTTGACTGCCTCCAGAAGTTAGATCAGATGGCAAATTGGATTTGGTGCTAGGTCTTTCCCTTTAGGTTTTACCCCAACAATGTTTTCATTAGTTTCGCTCACTCTCGAAATCAAGCATTTTACAGCAGGTTGGAGCAGCCTGTATCTCAGCACAGGAATAAGGTAGGGAAGAATTCTAAGGATCATTTTGACTGCCTCCAGAAGTTAGATCAGATGGCAAATTGGATTTGGTGCTAGGTCTTTCCCTTTAGGTTTTACCCCAACAATGTTTTCATTAGTTTCGCTCACTCTCGAAATCAAGCATTTTACAGCAGGTTGGAGCAGCCTGTATCTCAGCACAGGAATAAGGTAGGGAAGAATTCTAAGGATCATTTTGACTGCCTCCAGAAGTTAGATCAGATGGCAAATTGGATTTGGTGCTAGGTCTTTCCCTTTAGGTTTTACCCCAACAATGTTTTCATTAGTTTCGCTCACTCTCGAAATCAAGCATTTTACAGCAGGTTGGAGCAGCCTGTATCTCAGCACAGGAATAAGGTAGGGAAGAATTCTAAGGCTCATTTTGACTGCCTCCAGAAGTTAGATCAGATGGCAAATTGGATTTGGTGCTAGGTCTTTCCCTTTAGGTTTTACCCCAACAATGTTTTCATTAGTTTCGCTCACTCTCGAAATCAAGCATTTTACAGCAGGTTGGAGCAGCCTGTATCTCAGCACAGGAATAAGGTAGGGAAGAATTCTAAGGCTCATTTTGACTGCCTCCAGAAGTTAGATCAGATGGCAAATTGGATTTGGTGCTAGGTCTTTCCCTTTAGGTTTTACCCCAACAATGTTTTCATTAGTTTCGCTCACTCTCGAAATCAAGCATTTTACAGCAGGTTGGAGCAGCCTGTATCTCAGCACAGGAATAAGGTAGGGAAGAATTCTAAGGATCATTTTGACTGCCTCCAGAAGTTAGATCAGATGGCAAATTGGATTTGGTGCTAGGTCTTTCCCTTTAGGTTTTACCCCAACAATGTTTTCATTAGTTTCGCTCACTCTCGAAATCAAGCATTTTACAGCAGGTTGGAGCAGCCTGTATCTCAGCACAGGAATAAGGTAGGGAAGAATTCAAAGGCTCATTTTGACTGCCTCCAGAAGTTAGATCAGATGGCAAATTGGATTTGGTGCTAGGTCTTTCCCTTTAGGTTTTACCCCAACAATGTTTTCATTAGTTTCGCTCACTCTCGAAATCAAGCATTTTACAGCAGGTTGGAGCAGCCTGTGTCTCAGCACAGGAATAAGGTAGGGAAGAATTCAAAGGCTCATTTTGACTGCCTCCAGAAGTTAGATCAGATGGCAAATTGGATTTGGTGCTAGGTCTTTCCCTTTAGGTTTTACCCCAACAATGTTTTCATTAGTTTCGCTCACTCTCGAAATCAAGCATTTTACAGCAGGTTGGAGCAGCCTGTATCTCAGCACAGGAATAAGGTAGGGAAGAATTCTAAGGATCATTTTGACTGCCTCCAGAAGTTAGATCAGATGGCAAATTGGATTTGGTGCTAGGTCTTTCCCTTTAGGTTTTACCCCAACAATGTTTTCATTAGTTTCGCTCACTCTCGAAATCAAGCATTTTACAGCAGGTTGGAGCAGCCTGTATCTCAGCACAGGAATAAGGTAGGGAAGAATTCTAAGGCTCATTTTGACTGCCTCCAGAAGTTAGATCAGATGGCAAATTGGATTTGGTGCTAGGTCTTTCCCTTTAGGTTTTACCCCAACAATGTTTTCATTTAGTTTCGCTCACTCTCGAAATCAAGCATTTTACAGCAGGTTGGAGCAGCCTGTATCTCAGCACAGGAATAAGGTAGGGAAGAATTCTAAGGATCATTTTGACTGCCTCCAGAAGTTAGATCAGATGGCAAATTGGATTTGGTGCTAGGTCTTTCCCTTTAGGTTTTACCCCAACAATGTTTTCATTAGTTTCGCTCACTCTCGAAATCAAGCATTTTACAGCAGGTTGGAGCAGCCTGTATCTCAGCACAGGAATAAGGTAGGGAAGAATTCTAAGGCTCATTTTGACTGCCTCCAGAAGTTAGATCAGATGGCAAATTGGATTTGGTGCTAGGTCTTTCCCTTTAGGTTTTACCCCAACAATGTTTTCATTAGTTTCGCTCACTCTCGAAATCAAGCATTTTACAGCAGGTTGGAGCAGCCTGTATCTCAGCACAGGAATAAGGTAGGGAAGAATTCTAAGGATCATTTTGACTGCCTCCAGAAGTTAGATCAGATGGCAAATTGGATTTGGTGCTAGGTCTTTCCCTTTAGGTTTTACCCCAACAATGTTTTCATTAGTTTCGCTCACTCTCGAAATCAAGCATTTTACAGCAGGTTGGAGCAGCCTGTATCTCAGCACAGGAATAAGGTAGGGAAGAATTCAAAGGCTCATTTTGACTGCCTCCAGAAGTTAGATCAGATGGCAAATTGGATTTGGTGCTAGGTCTTTCCCTTTAGGTTTTACCCCAACAATGTTTTCATTAGTTTCGCTCACTCTCGAAATCAAGCATTTTACAGCAGGTTGGAGCAGCCTGTATCTCAGCACAGGAATAAGGTAGGGAAGAATTCTAAGGCTCATTTTGACTGCCTCCAGAAGTTAGATCAGATGGCAAATTGGATTTGGTGCTAGGTCTTTCCCTTTAGGTTTTACCCCAACAATGTTTTCATTAGTTTCGCTCACTCTCGAAATCAAGCATTTTACAGCAGGTTGGAGCAGCCTGTATCTCAGCACAGGAATAAGGTAGGGAAGAATTCAAAGGCTCATTTTGACTGCCTCCAGAAGTTAGATCAGATGGCAAATTGGATTTGGTGCTAGGTCTTTCCCTTTAGGTTTTACCCCAACAATGTTTTCATTAGTTTCGCTCACTCTCGAAATCAAGCATTTTACAGCAGGTTGGAGGCGCCTGTGTCTCAGCACAGGAATAAGGTAGGGAAGAATTCAAAGGATCATTTTGACTGCCTCCACAAGTTAGATCAGATGGCAAATTGGATTTGGTGCTAGGTCTTTCCCTTTAGGTTTTACCCCAACAATGTTTTCATTAGTTTCGCTCACTCTCGAAATCAAGCATTTTACAGCAGGTTGGAGCAGCCTGTATCTCAGCACAGGAATAAGGTAGGGAAGAATTCTAAGGATCATTTTGACTGCCTCCAGAAGTTAGATCAGATGGCAAATTGGATTTGGTGCTAGGTCTTTCCCTTTAGGTTTTACCCCAACAATGTTTTCATTAGTTTCGCTCACTCTCGAAATCAAGCATTTTACAGCAGGTTGGAGCAGCCTGTATCTCAGCACAGGAATAAGGTAGGGAAGAATTCTAAGGATCATTTTGACTGCCTCCAGAAGTTAGATCAGATGGCAAATTGGATTTGGTGCTAGGTCTTTCCCTTTAGGTTTTACCCCAACAATGTTTTCATTAGTTTCGCTCACTCTCGAAATCAAGCATTTTACAGCAGGTTGGAGCAGCCTGTATCTCAGCACAGGAATAAGGTAGGGAAGAATTCTAAGGCTCATTTTGACTGCCTCCAGAAGTTAGATCAGATGGCAAATTGGATTTGGTGCTAGGTCTTTCCCTTTAGGTTTTACCCCAACAATGTTTTCATTAGTTTCGCTCACTCTCGAAATCAAGCATTTTACAGCAGGTTGGAGCAGCCTGTATCTCAGCACAGGAATAAGGTAGGGAAGAATTCTAAGGCTCATTTTGACTGCCTCCAGAAGTTAGATCAGATGGCAAATTGGATTTGGTGCTAGGTCTTTCCCTTTAGGTTTTACCCCAACAATGTTTTCATTAGTTTCGCTCACTCTCGAAATCAAGCATTTTACAGCAGGTTGGAGCAGCCTGTATCTCAGCACAGGAATAAGGTAGGGAAGAATTCTAAGGATCATTTTGACTGCCTCCAGAAGTTAGATCAGATGGCAAATTGGATTTGGTGCTAGGTCTTTCCCTTTAGGTTTTACCCCAACAATGTTTTCATTAGTTTCGCTCACTCTCGAAATCAAGCATTTTACAGCAGGTTGGAGCAGCCTGTATCTCAGCACAGGAATAAGGTAGGGAAGAATTCTAAGGCTCATTTTGACTGCCTCCAGAAGTTAGATCAGATGGCAAATTGGATTTGGTGCTAGGTCTTTCCCTTTAGGTTTTACCCCAACAATGTTTTCATTAGTTTCGCTCACTCTCGAAATCAAGCATTTTACAGCAGGTTGGAGCAGCCTGTATCTCAGCACAGGAATAAGGTAGGGAAGAATTCAAAGGCTCATTTTGACTGCCTCCAGAAGTTAGATCAGATGGCAAATTGGATTTGGTGCTAGGTCTTTCCCTTTAGGTTTTACCCCAACAATGTTTTCATTAGTTTCGCTCACTCTCGAAATCAAGCATTTTACAGCAGGTTGGAGCAGCCTGTATCTCAGCACAGGAATAAGGTAGGGAAGAATTCTAAGGCTCATTTTGACTGCCTCCAGAAGTTAGATCAGATGGCAAATTGGATTTGGTGCTAGGTCTTTCCCTTTAGGTTTTACCCCAACAATGTTTTCATTAGTTTCGCTCACTCTCGAAATCAAGCATTTTACAGCAGGTTGGAGCAGCCTGTATCTCAGCACAGGAATAAGGTAGGGAAGAATTCAAAGGCTCATTTTGACTGCCTCCAGAAGTTAGATCAGATGGCAAATTGGATTTGGTGCTAGGTCTTTCCCTTTAGGTTTTACCCCAACAATGTTTTCATTAGTTTCGCTCACTCTCGAAATCAAGCATTTTACAGCAGGTTGGAGCAGCCTGTATCTCAGCACAGGAATAAGGTAGGGAAGAATTCTAAGGCTCATTTTGACTGCCTCCAGAAGTTAGATCAGATGGCAAATTGGATTTGGTGCTAGGTCTTTCCCTTTAGGTTTTACCCCAACAATGTTTTCATTAGTTTCGCTCACTCTCGAAATCAAGCATTTTACAGCAGGTTGGAGCAGCCTGTATCTCAGCACAGGAATAAGGTAGGGAAGAATTCTAAGGATCATTTTGACTGCCTCCAGAAGTTAGATCAGATGGCAAATTGGATTTGGTGCTAGGTCTTTCCCTTTAGGTTTTACCCCAACAATGTTTTCATTAGTTTCGCTCACTCTCGAAATCAAGCATTTTACAGCAGGTTGGAGCAGCCTGTATCTCAGCACAGGAATAAGGTAGGGAAGAATTCTAAGGATCATTTTGACTGCCTCCAGAAGTTAGATCAGATGGCAAATTGGATTTGGTGCTAGGTCTTTCCCTTTAGGTTTTACCCCAACAATGTTTTCATTAGTTTCGCTCACTCTCGAAATCAAGCATTTTACAGCAGGTTGGAGCAGCCTGTATCTCAGCACAGGAATAAGGTAGGGAAGAATTCAAAGGCTCATTTTGACTGCCTCCAGAAGTTAGATCAGATGGCAAATTGGATTTGGTGCTAGGTCTTTCCCTTTAGGTTTTACCCCAACAATGTTTTCATTAGTTTCGCTCACTCTCGAAATCAAGCATTTTACAGCAGGTTGGAGCAGCCTGTATCTCAGCACAGGAATAAGGTAGGGAAGAATTCTAAGGCTCATTTTGACTGCCTCCAGAAGTTAGATCAGATGGCAAATTGGATTTGGTGCTAGGTCTTTCCCTTTAGGTTTTACCCCAACAATGTTTTCATTAGTTTCGCTCACTCTCGAAATCAAGCATTTTACAGCAGGTTGGAGCAGCCTGTATCTCAGCACAGGAATAAGGTAGGGAAGAATTCTAAGGCTCATTTTGACTGCCTCCAGAAGTTAGATCAGATGGCAAATTGGATTTGGTGCTAGGTCTTTCCCTTTAGGTTTTACCCCAACAATGTTTTCATTAGTTTCGCTCACTCTCGAAATCAAGCATTTTACAGCAGGTTGGAGCAGCCTGTATCTCAGCACAGGAATAAGGTAGGGAAGAATTCTAAGGATCATTTTGACTGCCTCCAGAAGCTAGATCAGATGGCAAATTGGATTTGGTGCTAGGTCTTTCCCTTTAGGTTTTACCCCAACAATGTTTTCATTAGTTTTGCTCACTCTCGAAATCAAGCATTTTACCGCAGGTTGGAGCAGCCTGTATCTCAGCACAGGAATAAGGTAGGGAAGAATTCTAAGGATCATTTTGACTGCCTCCAGAAGTTAGATCAGATGGCAAATTGGATTTGGTGCTAGGTCTTTCCCTTTAGGTTTTACCCCAACAATGTTTTCATTAGTTTCGCTCACTCTCGAAATCAAGCATTTTACAGCAGGTTGGAGCAGCCTGTATCTCAGCACAGGAATAAGGTAGGGAAGAATTCAAATGCTCATTTTGACTGCCTCCAGAAGTTAGATCAGATGGCAAATTGGATTTGGTGCTAGGTCTTTCCCTTTAGGTTTTACCCCAACAATGTTTTCATTAGTTTCGCTCACTCTCGAAATCAAGCATTTTACAGCAGGTTGGAGCAGCCTGTATCTCAGCACAGGAATAAGGTAGGGAAGAATTCTAAGGATCATTTTGACTGCCTCCAGAAGTTAGATCAGATGGCAAATTGGATTTGGTGGTAGGTCTTTCCCTTTAGGTTTTACCCCAACAATGTTTTCATTAGTTTCGCTCACTCTCGAAATCAAGCATTTTACAGCAGGTTGGAGCAGCCTGTATCTCAGCACAGGAATAAGGTAGGGAAGAATTCTAAGGATCATTTTGACTGCCTCCAGAAGTTAGATCAGATGGCAAATTGGATTTGGTGCTAGGTCTTTCCCTTTAGGTTTTACCCCAACAATGTTTTCATTAGTTTCGCTCACTCTCGAAATCAAGCATTTTACAGCAGGTTGGAGCAGCCTGTATCTCAGCACAGGAATAAGGTAGGGAAGAATTCTAAGGCTCATTTTGACTGCCTCCAGAAGTTAGATCAGATGGCAAATTGGATTTGGTGCTAGGTCTTTCCCTTTAGGTTTTACCCCAACAATGTTTTCATTAGTTTCGCTCACTCTCGAAATCAAGCATTTTACAGCAGGTTGGAGCAGCCTGTATCTCAGCACAGGAATAAGGTAGGGAAGAATTCTAAGGCTCATTTTGACTGCCTCCAGAAGTTAGATCAGATGGCAAATTGGATTTGGTGCTAGGTCTTTCCCTTTAGGTTTTACCCCAACAATGTTTTCATTAGTTTCGCTCACTCTCGAAATCAAGCATTTTACAGCAGGTTGGAGCAGCCTGTATCTCAGCACAGGAATAAGGTAGGGAAGAATTCAAAGGCTCATTTTGACTGCCTCCAGAAGTTAGATCAGATGGCAAATTGGATTTGGTGCTAGGTCTTTCCCTTTAGGTTTTACCCCAACAATGTTTTCATTAGTTTCGCTCACTCTCGAAATCAAGCATTTTACAGCAGGTTGGAGCAGCCTGTATCTCAGCACAGGAATAAGGTAGGGAAGAATTCAAAGGCTCATTTTGACTGCCTCCAGAAGTTAGATCAGATGGCAAATTGGATTTGGTGCTAGGTCTTTCCCTTTAGGTTTTACCCCAACAATGTTTTCATTAGTTTCGCTCACTCTCGAAATCAAGCATTTTACAGCAGGTTGGAGCAGCCTGTATCTCAGCACAGGAATAAGGTAGGGAAGAATTCTAAGGCTCATTTTGACTGCCTCCAGAAGTTAGATCAGATGGCAAATTGGATTTGGTGCTAGGTCTTTCCCTTTAGGTTTTACCCCAACAATGTTTTCATTAGTTTCGCTCACTCTCGAAATCAAGCATTTTACAGCAGGTTGGAGCAGCCTGTATCTCAGCACAGGAATAAGGTAGGGAAGAATTCTAAGGCTCATTTTGACTGCCTCCAGAAGTTAGATCAGATGGCAAATTGGATTTGGTGCTAGGTCTTTCCCTTTAGGTTTTACCCCAACAATGTTTTCATTAGTTTCGCTCACTCTCGAAATCAAGCATTTTACAGCAGGTTGGAGCAGCCTGTATCTCAGCACAGGAATAAGGTAGGGAAGAATTCTAAGGATCATTTTGACTGCCTCCAGAAGCTAGATCAGATGGCAAATTGGATTTGGTGCTAGGTCTTTCCCTTTAGGTTTTACCCCAACAATGTTTTCATTAGTTTCGCTCACTCTCGAAATCAAGCATTTTACAGCAGGTTGGAGCAGCCTGTATCTCAGCACAGGAATAAGGTGGGGAAGAATTCTAAGGATCATTTTGACTGCCTCCAGAAGTTAGATCAGATGGCAAATTGGATTTGGTGCTAGGTCTTTCCCTTTAGGTTTTACCCCAACAATGTTTTCATTAGTTTCGCTCACTCTCGAAATCAAGCATTTTACAGCAGGTTGGAGCAGCCTGTATCTCAGCACAGGAATAAGGTAGGGAAGAATTCTAAGGATCATTTTGACTGCCTCCAGAAGTTAGATCAGATGGCAAATTGGATTTGGTGCTAGGTCTTTCCCTTTAGGTTTTACCCCAACAATGTTTTCATTAGTTTCGCTCACTCTCGAAATCAAGCATTTTACAGCAGGTTGGAGCAGCCTGTATCTCAGCACAGGAATAAGGTAGGGAAGAATTCTAAGGATCATTTTGACTGCCTCCAGAAGTTAGATCAGATGGCAAATTGGATTTGGTGCTAGGTCTTTCCCTTTAGGTTTTACCCCAACAATGTTTTCATTAGTTTCGCTCACTCTCGAAATCAAGCATTTTACAGCAGGTTGGAGCAGCCTGTATCTCAGCACAGGAATAAGGTAGGGAAGAATTCTAAGGATCATTTTGACTGCCTCCAGAAGTTAGATCAGATGGCAAATTGGATTTGGTGCTAGGTCTTTCCCTTTAGGTTTTACCCCAACAATGTTTTCATTAGTTTCGCTCACTCTCGAAATCAAGCATTTTACAGCAGGTTGGAGCAGCCTGTATCTCAGCACAGGAATAAGGTAGGGAAGAATTCTAAGGCTCATTTTGACTGCCTCCAGAAGTTAGATCAGATGGCAAATTGGATTTGGTGCTAGGTCTTTCCCTTTAGGTTTTACCCCAACAATGTTTTCATTAGTTTCGCTCACTCTCGAAATCAAGCATTTTACAGCAGGTTGGAGCAGCCTGTATCTCAGCACAGGAATAAGGTAGGGAAGAATTCTAAGGATCATTTTGACTGCCTCCAGAAGTTAGATCAGATGGCAAATTGGATTTGGTGCTAGGTCTTTCCCTTTAGGTTTTACCCCAACAATGTTTTCATTAGTTTCGCTCACTCTCGAAATCAAGCATTTTACAGCAGGTTGGAGCAGCCTGTATCTCAGCACAGGAATAAGGTAGGGAAGAATTCTAAGGATCATTTTGACTGCCTCCAGAAGTTAGATCAGATGGCAAATTGGATTTGGTGCTAGGTCTTTCCCTTTAGGTTTTACCCCAACAATGTTTTCATTAGTTTCGCTCACTCTCGAAATCAAGCATTTTACAGCAGGTTGGAGCAGCCTGTATCTCAGCACAGGAATAAGGTAGGGAAGAATTCTAAGGATCATTTTGACTGCCTCCAGAAGTTAGATCAGATGGCAAATTGGATTTGGTGCTAGGTCTTTCCCTTTAGGTTTTACCCCAACAATGTTTTCATTAGTTTCGCTCACTCTCGAAATCAAGCATTTTACAGCAGGTTGGAGCAGCCTGTATCTCAGCACAGGAATAAGGTAGGGAAGAATTCAAAGGATCATTTTGACTGCCTCCAGAAGTTAGATCAGATGGCAAATTGGATTTGGTGCTAGGTCTTTCCCTTTAGGTTTTACCCCAACAATGTTTTCATTAGTTTCGCTCACTCTCGAAATCAAGCATTTTACAGCAGGTTGGAGCAGCCTGTATCTCAGCACAGGAATAAGGTAGGGAAGAATTCTAAGGCTCATTTTGACTGCCTCCAGAAGTTAGATCAGATGGCAAATTGGATTTGGTGCTAGGTCTTTCCCTTTAGGTTTTACCCCAACAATGTTTTCATTAGTTTCGCTCACTCTCGAAATCAAGCATTTTACAGCAGGTTGGAGCAGCCTGTATCTCAGCACAGGAATAAGGTAGGGAAGAATTCTAAGGCTCATTTTGACTGCCTCCAGAAGTTAGATCAGATGGCAAATTGGATTTGGTGCTAGGTCTTTCCCTTTAGGTTTTACCCCAACAATGTTTTCATTAGTTTCGCTCACTCTCGAAATCAAGCATTTTACAGCAGGTTGGAGCAGCCTGTATCTCAGCACAGGAATAAGGTAGGGAAGAATTCTAAGGATCATTTTGACTGCCTCCAGAAGTTAGATCAGATGGCAAATTGGATTTGGTGCTAGGTCTTTCCCTTTAGGTTTTACCCCAACAATGTTTTCATTAGTTTCGCTCACTCTCGAAATCAAGCATTTTACAGCAGGTTGGAGCAGCCTGTATCTCAGCACAGGAATAAGGTAGGGAAGAATTCTAAGGATCATTTTGACTGCCTCCAGAAGTTAGATCAGATGGCAAATTGGATTTGGTGCTAGGTCTTTCCCTTTAGGTTTTACCCCAACAATGTTTTCATTAGTTTCGCTCACTCTCGAAATCAAGCATTTTACAGCAGGTTGGAGCAGCCTGTATCTCAGCACAGGAATAAGGTAGGGAAGAATTCTAAGGCTCATTTTGACTGCCTCCAGAAGTTAGATCAGATGGCAAATTGGATTTGGTGCTAGGTCTTTCCCTTTAGGTTTTACCCCAACAATGTTTTCATTAGTTTCGCTCACTCTCGAAATCAAGCATTTTACAGCAGGTTGGAGCAGCCTGTATCTCAGCACAGGAATAAGGTAGGGAAGAATTCTAAGGATCATTTTGACTGCCTCCAGAAGTTAGATCAGATGGCAAATTGGATTTGGTGCTAGGTCTTTCCCTTTAGGTTTTACCCCAACAATGTTTTCATTAGTTTCGCTCACTCTCGAAATCAAGCATTTTACAGCAGGTTGGAGCAGCCTGTATCTCAGCACAGGAATAAGGTAGGGAAGAATTCTAAGGCTCATTTTGACTGCCTCCAGAAGTTAGATCAGATGGCAAATTGGATTTGGTGCTAGGTCTTTCCCTTTAGGTTTTACCCCAACAATGTTTTCATTAGTTTCGCTCACTCTCGAAATCAAGCATTTTACAGCAGGTTGGAGCAGCCTGTATCTCAGCACAGGAATAAGGTAGGGAAGAATTCTAAGGCTCATTTTGACTGCCTCCAGAAGTTAGATCAGATGGCAAATTGGATTTGGTGCTAGGTCTTTCCCTTTAGGTTTTACCCCAACAATGTTTTCATTAGTTTCGCTCACTCTCGAAATCAAGCATTTTACAGCAGGTTGGAGCAGCCTGTATCTCAGCACAGGAATAAGGTAGGGAAGAATTCTAAGGCTCATTTTGACTGCCTCCAGAAGTTAGATCAGATGGCAAATTGGATTTGGTGCTAGGTCTTTCCCTTTAGGTTTTACCCCAACAATGTTTTCATTAGTTTCGCTCACTCTCGAAATCAAGCATTTTACAGCAGGTTGGAGCAGCCTGTATCTCAGCACAGGAATAAGGTAGGGAAGAATTCTAAGGCTCATTTTGACTGCCTCCAGAAGTTAGATCAGATGGCAAATTGGATTTGGTGCTAGGTCTTTCCCTTTAGGTTTTACCCCAACAATGTTTTCATTAGTTTCGCTCACTCTCAAAATCAAGCATTTTACAGCAGGTTGGAGCAGCCTGTATCTCAGCACAGGAATAAGGTAGGGAAGAATTCTAAGGATCATTTTGACTGCCTCCAGAAGTTAGATCAGATGGCAAATTGGATTTGGTGCTAGGTCTTTCCCTTTAGGTTTTACCCCAACAATGTTTTCATTAGTTTCGCTCACTCTCGAAATCAAGCATTTTACAGCAGGTTGGAGCAGCCTGTATCTCAGCACAGGAATAAGGTAGGGAAGAATTCAAAGGCTCATTTTGACTGCCTCCAGAAGTTAGATCAGATGGCAAATTGGATTTGGTGCTAGGTCTTTCCCTTTAGGTTTTACCCCAACAATGTTTTCATTAGTTTCGCTCACTCTCGAAATCAAGCATTTTACAAGCAGGTTGGAGCAGCCTGTATCTCAGCACAGGAATAAGGTAGGGAAGAATTCTAAGGATCATTTTGACTGCCTCCAGAAGTTAGATCAGATGGCAAACTGGATTTGGTGCTAGGTCTTTCCCTTTAGGTTTTACCCCAACAATGTTTTCATTAGTTTCGCTCACTCTCGAAATCAAGCATTTTACAGCAGGTTGGAGCAGCCTGTATCTCAGCACAGGAATAAGGTAGGGAAGAATTCAAAGGCTCATTTTGACTGCCTCCAGAAGTTAGATCAGATGGCAAATTGGATTTGGTGCTAGGTCTTTCCCTTTAGGTTTTACCCCAACAATGTTTTCATTAGTTTCGCTCACTCTCGAAATCAAGCATTTTACAGCAGGTTGGAGCAGCCTGTATCTCAGCACAGGAATAAGGTAGGGAAGAATTCTAAGGCTCATTTTGACTGCCTCCAGAAGTTAGATCAGATGGCAAATTGGATTTGGTGCTAGGTCTTTCCCTTTAGGTTTTACCCCAACAATGTTTTCATTAGTTTCGCTCACTCTCGAAATCAAGCATTTTACAGCAGGTTGGAGCAGCCTGTATCTCAGCACAGGAATAAGGTAGGGAAGAATTCTAAGGATCATTTTGACTGCCTCCAGAAGTTAGATCAGATGGCAAATTGGATTTGGTGCTAGGTCTTTCCCTTTAGGTTTTACCCCAACAATGTTTTCATTAGTTTCGCTCACTCTCGAAATCAAGCATTTTACAGCAGGTTGGAGCAGCCTGTATCTCAGCACAGGAATAAGGTAGGGAAGAATTCTAAGGATCATTTTGACTGCCTCCAGAAGTTAGATCAGATGGCAAATTGGATTTGGTGCTAGGTCTTTCCCTTTAGGTTTTACCCCAACAATGTTTTCATTAGTTTCGCTCACTCTCGAAATCAAGCATTTTACAGCAGGTTGGAGCAGCCTGTATCTCAGCACAGGAATAAGGTAGGGAAGAATTCTAAGGATCATTTTGACTGCCTCCAGAAGTTAGATCAGATGGCAAATTGGATTTGGTGCTAGGTCTTTCCCTTTAGGTTTTACCCCAACAATGTTTTCATTAGTTTCGCTCACTCTCGAAATCAAGCATTTTACAGCAGGTTGGAGCAGCCTGTATCTCAGCACAGGAATAAGGTAGGGAAGAATTCAAAGGCTCATTTTGACTGCCTCCAGAAGTTAGATCAGATGGCAAATTGGATTTGGTGCTAGGTCTTTCCCTTTAGGTTTTACCCCAACAATGTTTTCATTAGTTTCGCTCACTCTCGAAATCAAGCATTTTACAGCAGGTTGGAGCAGCCTGTATCTCAGCACAGGAATAAGGTAGGGAAGAATTCAAAGGCTCATTTTGACTGCCTCCAGAAGTTAGATCAGATGGCAAATTGGATTTGGTGCTAGGTCTTTCCCTTTAGGTTTTACCCCAACAATGTTTTCATTAGTTTCGCTCACTCTCGAAATCAAGCATTTTACAGCAGGTTGGAGCAGCCTGTATCTCAGCACAGGAATAAGGTAGGGAAGAATTCAAAGGCTCATTTTGACTGCCTCCAGAAGTTAGATCAGATGGCAAATTGGATTTGGTGCTAGGTCTTTCCCTTTAGGTTTTACCCCAACAATGTTTTCATTAGTTTCGCTCACTCTCGAAATCAAGCATTTTACAGCAGGTTGGAGCAGCCTGTATCTCAGCACAGGAATAAGGTAGGGAAGAATTCTAAGGATCATTTTGACTGCCTCCAGAAGTTAGATCAGATGGCAAATTGGATTTGGTGCTAGGTCTTTCCCTTTAGGTTTTACCCCAACAATGTTTTCATTAGTTTCGCTCACTCTCGAAATCAAGCATTTTACAGCAGGTTGGAGCAGCCTGTATCTCAGCACAGGAATAAGGTAGGGAAGAATTCTAAGGCTCATTTTGACTGCCTCCAGAAGTTAGATCAGATGGCAAATTGGATTTGGTGCTAGGTCTTTCCCTTTAGGTTTTACCCCAACAATGTTTTCATTAGTTTCGCTCACTCTCGAAATCAAGCATTTTACAGCAGGTTGGAGCAGCCTGTATCTCAGCACAGGAATAAGGTAGGGAAGAATTCTAAGGATCATTTTGACTGCCTCCAGAAGTTAGATCAGATGGCAAATTGGATTTGGTGCTAGGTCTTTCCCTTTAGGTTTTACCCCAACAATGTTTTCATTAGTTTCGCTCACTCTCGAAATCAAGCATTTTACAGCAGGTTGGAGCAGCCTGTATCTCAGCACAGGAATAAGGTAGGGAAGAATTCAAAGGCTCATTTTGACTGCCTCCAGAAGTTAGATCAGATGGCAAATTGGATTTGGTGCTAGGTCTTTCCCTTTAGGTTTTACCCCAACAATGTTTTCATTAGTTTCGCTCACTCTCGAAATCAAGCATTTTACAGCAGGTTGGAGCAGCCTGTATCTCAGCACAGGAATAAGGTAGGGAAGAATTCTAAGGCTCATTTTGACTGCCTCCAGAAGTTAGATCAGATGGCAAATTGGATTTGGTGCTAGGTCTTTCCCTTTAGGTTTTACCCCAACAATGTTTTCATTAGTTTCGCTCACTCTCGAAATCAAGCATTTTACAGCAGGTTGGAGCAGCCTGTATCTCAGCACAGGAATAAGGTAGGGAAGAATTCTAAGGCTCATTTTGACTGCCTCCAGAAGTTAGATCAGATGGCAAATTGGATTTGGTGCTAGGTCTTTCCCTTTAGGTTTTACCCCAACAATGTTTTCATTAGTTTCGCTCACTCTCGAAATCAAGCATTTTACAGCAGGTTGGAGCAGCCTGTATCTCAGCACAGGAATAAGGTAGGGAAGAATTCTAAGGCTCATTTTGACTGCCTCCAGAAGTTAGATCAGATGGCAAATTGGATTTGGTGCTAGGTCTTTCCCTTTAGGTTTTACCCCAACAATGTTTTCATTAGTTTCGCTCACTCTCGAAATCAAGCATTTTACAGCAGGTTGGAGCAGCCTGTATCTCAGCACAGGAATAAGGTAGGGAAGAATTCTAAGGCTCATTTTGACTGCCTCCAGAAGTTAGATCAGATGGCAAATTGGATTTGGTGCTAGGTCTTTCCCTTTAGGTTTTACCCCAACAATGTTTTCATTAGTTTCGCTCACTCTCGAAATCAAGCATTTTACAGCAGGTTGGAGCAGCCTGTATCTCAGCACAGGAATAAGGTAGGGAAGAATTCAAATGCTCATTTTGACTGCCTCCAGAAGTTAGATCAGATGGCAAATTGGATTTGGTGCTAGGTCTTTCCCTTTAGGTTTTACCCCAACAATGTTTTCATTAGTTTCGCTCACTCTCGAAATCAAGCATTTTACAGCAGGTTGGAGCAGCCTGTATCTCAGCACAGGAATAAGGTAGGGAAGAATTCTAAGGATCATTTTGACTGCCTCCAGAAGTTAGATCAGATGGCAAATTGGATTTGGTGCTAGGTCTTTCCCTTTAGGTTTTACCCCAACAATGTTTTCATTAGTTTCGCTCACTCTCGAAATCAAGCATTTTACAGCAGGTTGGAGCAGCCTGTATCTCAGCACAGGAATAAGGTAGGGAAGAATTCTAAGGATCATTTTGACTGCCTCCAGAAGTTAGATCAGATGGCAAATTGGATTTGGTGGTAGGTCTTTCCCTTTAGGTTTTACCCCAACAATGTTTTCATTAGTTTCGCTCACTCTCGAAATCAAGCATTTTACAGCAGGTTGGAGCAGCCTGTATCTCAGCACAGGAATAAGGTAGGGAAGAATTCTAAGGCTCATTTTGACTGCCTCCAGAAGTTAGATCAGATGGCAAATTGGATTTGGTGCTAGGTCTTTCCCTTTAGGTTTTACCCCAACAATGTTTTCATTAGTTTCGCTCACTCTCGAAATC